>NW_022704401.1:2419028-2421055 GCF_011630105.1 Anneissia japonica | reverse complement strand
TACAACAACAACGCTAGTACCCCTCCTTTATAAAGTGTAGATAGGTACACCAAAGGCTGACAGAAAGAATTAGATAAACTACAGGCCTAAAGCAGGCTGAGTTAAGTCCTACCTACCATAGGCCCTCCCTAAACTAGGCCAAGTCCCTAGGCTAGGGTCCTAGGCTGACACCAACAGTCACGCTTCACAGTGACGTTGATTGAAATTTTGAAAAAAATGGTAAAAATTGAAGCATGAAATAAAAAATAGAGTGCATAAGAGAAATATTATTAAATAATATTAAATAAAATATACCATTCCGGCGTTATTGAACTTGGCCAAACTATCCTTGTAATGTAATTAATGTTAAATAATAACAATAACAATAATAATAATAATAATAATAATAATAATAATAATAATAATAATAATAATATAATCATTTCAGCATTATTACGTTGGCCTAAGCCTTGTAATCAAGAACCTATTTACTAGGCCTATAATTAATAACCAGCTCAAGGGAATATCTTTTGTGCTATTTCCCATTAACGTCGTTTTTTTTTTATTATGTTCTCTAATTTCTCCATTGTCTAAGTTCCTAAGGTAGGTTTTAATAACATAATAATTAATAATAATAATAATAATAATAATAATAATAATAATAATAATAATAATAAATAATAATCATTCGGCATTAATTAACTTGGTCTAGCCTTGTAATCAAGAACCCGCAGATACTATTTAACATATAACTAGGCTTAGGCCTCATTTATACATTCATTGGTGCCGCCGCTCTGCCATTTTGGCAGGTCTTTGACATCCAGTATTTTAGAGCTGCCTATTCTCAGCTCTTATCTTAATTTGAAAATAACTGTCACCCTGTTTCATTTGAAAGAAACGCGCTATTCCTTCCTCTTTGTGCTTTCCCCTGAAAGCGTATATTTTTAGTAGTTAGTAGGCATAGGTAAATACTGTATGCAACACCCAGATCTAACTATAAAAAAAATAAAATTCTCACAGTATCTAAGCCAAGTTCAAATAACACTTTCCATTACTCGTGCAGCTCGATCAAATATTTATGTCATTTTAAACGACCCATTACTATTAGCATGGTAACATCAATGTATTTTTTAAAAATCAGACAGCGACGTTTGTTTTTTTGTTTTGCATTTTGTAGACGTTTATCTGTTGATGACCTTTTGACCTCCTGAATTCTGCAATATGAGATTTTCGGCCCGAGTCGATTCAGTCGAGACGGCCCGAGTGGAGTTTCATGTAAATGTTTCGTACGGAAAAAAAAATCGCGGCCCGTATACGGTACGGACATACTTCTCTTATTGTTTTTATTATGCTGCCCTCTGTTGCAGACTCTTTTAGGGGATTTCCCTAACGTCATAGTAACTAGACCAAGGTAATTCAACAAAAGGACGCACATCTCGGGACATCAAAGGTTATAACTCTGGCATCGACATTCTAGGCGCACGTGCGTCCCTACACGCTGAACGTCACAAAAACCATAGCAACCAAGACCATAAACCGTCAGCGTACGTGACGATTTACCCACGCGCGTGTTAGTTGCCATGTTAGTCGCGCGTCGTGCGGTGATTACAAAGGCCTAATGATAGTTTGTACTAACATTAGACTGAAATATATTCTTCATTTCAACATTAATTTTACCAAAATTGTGGTGAATTGTCGTTCATGAGACTCACTTCGCAGAAAAAATTAATAAATGTTCCGTATATACTCAAATGTTCGTCCTCGGCACGTTATGCCAACATTGTCAAAATGACAGATTAATGTTACATAAGAACATGAAATTTTATAAAATTCGTAAATTTTGAATTGCTATAACTTTTCATTTTCTTGGTCAATTTTCACAAATCAAATTGCAGTTTATAGAAGCATTTAACAAGCTCGCGGTAAAAAAAAAAAAAATGTAACAGACATTGCGAAGTACCCAAAATTAATAAAATAAAAACTAACACCATAAAACGAATGGCACGCATAGACTAATAATTGACGGCTGTACTCGCAACTAGTATAGG
>NW_022704401.1:2410584-2418439 GCF_011630105.1 Anneissia japonica | reverse complement strand
GAACTAGAGGTGAAAGCCAAGGAAAGAAAACTCTGGAGGAAAATCCAGGACGGCCTATACCCCAGAAGGGGTGACGGGCCTAAGTAAGAAGTAAGTTCTAATTTATCCTAAGTCCGCTGATACTAAGCCTATTTATCAGTTTTTAGGATGGACATGTTTCAGCCGTGTTTTTGGCATCACAGAAAGCAAGCATTTTTATTTTATCAAGCCACTTACACAAACCAGTGAAGATTTTCAGCATCCTTTTCATGGAGATTACCATCAGGATTTATTAGTAACAATGTCCAAAATTCATCATCACTACTTTCAAATGAAATAACTGGAGGTGATCTAGCCTATGGAAAACAAGTTAAGAATGGAAGTATTAAAGTTATTAAAAATTTATAGGTTAGCAAGATACAATGGCATGCCTTAATATGCAAACTCGCAGCTAGTAATAAATAATGGGGTCATATTAAACATTTCAATATGCATACAACAGACATAGTGTCCATCTTAAGTTTACCAATAATTTTGTTCGAACCAATGTTCATAAATCCTCTGTTTTCCAAGGATTTGTCTTGGGCTCAAGTGGATCTCAGGGATCAAATTGTTTTAGATCCACTTCAAAATACTGTAATCTGAAACTACATTTTAAAAGTTAATCCTTTTGTAATGATTTTATATTGCTTGTTATATGTATTTCTGTCTCTTATACACATCTAGATGTGTATAAGAGACAGTGTGTGTACAGATAGGCCTGTAATTCATGAAAAACGATGACAATAATTAAATAATGGTGACGATAGGCCTAATGATGATGATGACTATCAAAACCGCTATGTAAATTAATATTCATGAGTGCCGTTGCCATTGATCTGATATAGGGTGTTCGCGTTACGCATAAGTTCGTTACCAAGTACGTTAATTTGTTCCTTAGTTCTAAAGAGAGGGCGCATTCTGTAAATCGGAGGCATATCTCTATGGTGTAAACGTAAAGTCGCGCGGCGTACGCTATGAGCGGTCAAGGTTCAAAAGTTTTCAATTTTGTAAGAGGGCGCTTTTCATGCATTATTACAGAATATGCACGCGTAAATCGCGGAGAATTCTATCTTGTGTTTATAAGATTTTTGCCGCAGGGCCATAAATAGAAAGAGTTGCGACATTAAGAATTTAGAAGCCATTCCGTGTCCAACGCGATGCGCATTTTCTGTCCAACGCGATCTGCGTTCTAATTATAATTTCTATGTAATTACATGTAGGCCTAATTTAAAAAATTAATTAAATTTAATTATCAAGCGCGTGTGAACACGCGCCAGTATTCGAATTCTAAAGATAAATTCTAATCACGCTTTTGATATTAGATGGTTATTAATTAAGTAATAACAGCATAAATGCAATTGAACATGTGAAAATACTATGATACCTAACTCATATACTTTGTATGTGATCATGGGGAAGATTTGGACACAAAAATGGACTTTGTGTACCACGTGACTTTCGCAAACCGAGAAGCGTAATGTCGCAAATCTTTATATATGGCTCTGATTAGCCGTCTGCTGGTATTGATTTTTCAAATATGGTATAACCGCAAGGGAAAGGCGCATAGTGCCCAGTACCAGTACCAGTACCAGTAAAATATAGATGAATAAATAAAAAGATAAATAATTTATAAAATTAATATTAGTGAATATATTATTATTATTATTATTATTATATTGTTGTTGTTGTTGTTGTTGTTGTTATTATCATTTCAATATTACTATTATTGTTATTATTATTAATATACAATAATATAGGCCTAATATAAATTACAAATATAATCCATAGTCCTATCTACATTATGTTTCTTTGATACTCGTCTTGACGAATTGATGGCCACAGTGTTTTTCATTTAATGCTGATTATGATTGCATTGATTGCAGCATTGTTTTTAGCTTAGTCCACTTTAATTCTCTTATTGCTTAGAACTCATCCTTATCAATCATCAACAACATCACCAAAAAGGAAAAAAAAAACACAAAAGCTCGTTCATTCCAATGCAATTAAGATTTTAAACGAAAGATTTGTTAGATATTTATTGTTTTGCTCTTTATTTTATTATATTCCAGTGTGTGTTATATTCTGAGCAATTTGTGTCTTGTATTTAAATTCATTGTAAAGGGAAAGCAAATTTAGTGTAGGCCTATGTATTCACACTGTATGCCCTATCATCATGATCTTATCAACATATTGCGCCACCTCTGTTCTATATATACCCCTGTAGACTACAGGAATGACTACATTATAATCCACTATCTTGTGGATATCTATATAAAAAATGTCATCAATAGGCCTACTTGACAAATATTAATAGGCCTCTATCAAATGCAACACATGCTAAAACTAGAGTTAGCAAAGCATCTTATTAACTAAATGCAATATTTTGATGAAAGTGTTGATTTATGAAGCTTTGTCACGAGTTTAGAGGCATTTTTAAAAGACGTATTATGCTATTCAACTCCACTATATTCAGTGTGTATTATCGCGTAACACTAACGCAAACGTTGGCCCAGCCAGATAAACGCAAGTCTCGTCTTGGCGCAACTTTTTCGCAAAGGGAATGACACGATGTGCAACACACGCCAGAGAGCGACAGTAGTTGTATTAGCTACGATATTTTAGTTTATATTATTTAGGTAGAAGTGTCTTGAAAAGAATTATCAAACAATGAGGCCTATTTGGGTTTTTTTCATTAAAAATAGTGTAGTTTCATTTTATACCAAGTTTTATAAATAATTACAAATATATTCATCACGGAAACATTTGGTGTAGGCCTATTTACTAATTAATCGATTTTTTGGTTTTACAAAAAGAACAAGTTATTATTTTTTAGCCACTTAAATCCACTATTTCAGAATCATCAAAATAGCAGTGATTAATCCTATGAAAATGGACATAACCCACGTTATTGTTTTTTTTTTAAATAATACCCAGTAAAATCTATAACATTCGAGGATATTGTTGACGTATTTATTAGAATTAACGTTCACAAAGTTACAGCCAATTTATCAGTGTGTTTTTTATTTAGAAATTGCAATCAGTATTTGTGCTAATGATCTTACATTAAAAAAAAAAACGGTTTTATTATTACATTATTTTATTAAAAGTTTTATATCAACTGACAACTAGAGGAAAAAAAACATAAAAAAAGATGACTTGACAAGTATGCTTTAAAAGTATAATGACAGGATCAATCGATTTACAATAGCCACGTGACTGTATAGATGCCCGCGTCTTCTTCAGATCCTGTTACTCAACAACTACTTGACATTGTTACTACATAATTTTTATCCTCTTAACCTATATGCACCTCAAATCCATTGTCTAAACTTACATAATACAAAGATCTAGTCCTAACCATTGGCGTCAGGAATAGCCTACACATCATTTTTATATATCTGATTACTTTATTATATTTGTATGAAATATGTTTTGGATGCATAATATCTAAATCAAACCATCTAATCCGGTCGTAACTCAAAAATCAAGTCATTATCGCAGTTAATTGCCAGTGAACGTTCTATACCGTGATTGGCAGTTTGTGAGCTGTTGTTTAGGTTACAATTCACGACGAAGTTATGCACATGACATTTGATACATCATCTTTCTATTAAACAAAATCCCCCAGCGATTTAAGCTACTGCCTCTAGAACAAAGAATATAAAAGAAAAACATAGTGAGAATATTCCAACTTACAAGGTGTGAGTTACAAAAACATTTTATTTTTTAATCGAATGCTCGTTTTTGCGCCGTGAGACCACTCTTTGCTATTTACTTATAAGGTATAATGACTGTGATTGATAAGAGGGATATTTCTACGATGAGATTTGTTCATTTAAACCAAAAGAATTAAGCTTAGGCCTAAGCTGCGCTAAATCTTAATGTCAATAGAAGTCGAAAGCAGGCGGCTATATACCGGTATCGCAAAACGTGACAACAATCGGCGCTGTCAACGGTAATACATGTTAAAATGTCTCAGTAACTCGAACTTGCTTAGTATTGTATTCAAGCTTTAGTCCAACTTAACGGGTAAGATTTTCACAGCCATTTTCTATTGAAACGTTTACAAGGAGATTTTAGTTTTAAGCCCATTGTGGCGTTGTTCTGAAATTTAAGAACACTTTGCGAAAGAACATAAGAATGGATCAACGCGTGGGCGAATACATGACGTTACAAACCATAAACCTATCAGAAGCTATGCTTTAAAATAAGTTTTTCACCTCACTTCCCACAGTAGGCCTATCTTCTTAGTAATAAAAATACGAAATACGATGTATTTTTTTGTGCTATATTCAAACGTCAAACACGTTCAAATGAACGAAAGGGATTCACAGTTTACTGGTGCTTGAATTCATCACAGCGCCTCCGTGGTCTTTGTCAAATTTCTTTTTTTTTTACGCCTTTCTCAAGTTTTTCCCAGCTGCGACCTGCAATAGCTTAACCACAGCTTCACTATGTTTTTGGTCTCGATGGTCTAATGGATAAGATACTCGCCTTGACAGCGAGAGGTTGCGGGTTCGAATACCGCCAGTGACACTTTTTTCATACAACTTTTCATTGATAGCCTATATAGGCCTATGCATATTTATACGATTTACATTTCTTATGGTATCTTTTCATAGATCTCGTCTTGTCGTTTAAGATGCTTTAAGTTGATCTTTGTTTATCGTATCGTTTATACTAGTTTTGTAGCAAATTGTTTACATTGTTTGCATCAACTCCAGTTACAATCATCAAAATCATTATGAAAGCCCAGCGTCCTAACTGATTCCCGGTTGGAAGAAATTGATTTCACACTCTACGGTATACGAACATACTGATTCCTCTTTCTTACGGTACTGTTCACACCTGATGAAGCTGGCATTGACCGTCCTGCCAGCGAAAGCTTGTGTTGAATAAATTACATCAAAGTTAGTCTCAGAGTGCTGCCTTTTATAATCTGTGTTTACTGTTTACAATAATCGTTTACAATAATTGGTAGGCATTGTTAAGTTTTAAATAATGGGCCTACACGATATTATTTAATTATTAATTAAAATACGAAAGACGTTTCGTAGTCGCAATAATAGCCTGTTTACCCACAATATGCTAAAATAAAATTGTATTTCATCAAGCAACCATTTAACATGTAGCTAAGAGATGTCAAGGATCTACGCCGATGTCATATACGGTAGCCTACTACTCTTGCAACGTCCTATATAAGTCATTGTGTAATAAAATGCCTCCGACGGGATTCGAACCTGCGACCTGCGGAATTTTACTACACAATGAATTTTATAGGACTTTATTCGTTGAAAAGCTACAGGGTAGCCTACGATGTTCCATCCTGTCCTTATTTAAACACTGTATATGTATATTTGATGATTTATATTATATTTATTCAACAGTGTTAACGGCTAACTCACTTATACACAGGTTCTCCGGTATATTAATCAGAATTTTTTTGTTTTTTTGTTTCTTGGACTATTGTCACAATTCGGCCGAGCAGCGAGGCCTCTTAATGAGTAGAATATGTTTTTAAAAACCCCATCAATTTACGCCCTCAAAGCGTAGGCCTGTGGTTTTGCTCTCACCACTTAAATTCCTGTGATTCCCCCACCCCACCGAATATAGTAGAGCCCAAAGAAGTTTTAGCCAGGGCCGGCCTCATGCCTTTTCGTTACGCCTCTGAGTGCTGCATTAATGCTCGGCATATTTACTAGTTACCCACATTAAGAGAGAAAACATACTGTACATCAACATGTTCTGCAAAGACTGACAAATACCATGGTATGCACGAATACACAAATTTACTTAACATTTAATTTTATGATATTATAGAATTTTGAGACGACATAGCCATTTTTATTATTTATCGCTTCATGGATTTTAAATAAAAATCCATTGTTCTAACCCTTGAAATAAAGGGTTAAGTGATGCTGGGGGCGTTGTGGTAAATTATTGAGTGGATTCATACACAAAGACAGGCTTCGGGGCAAAATATTGTTTTTGTTTCCATGTTTACACAACACTTCAGACGATTTAATTTATTTTTTAAAAGAAAATACGGATATTGATTTTGACAATAAATACTTTACTGCCGTCATAAGATCAGGATTATTCATTATAATACTAAGGTAGTTTAACCTGATTTAAGACCTCAGACATACAATAAGACTATTGAGATACCACCACAGGCCTATTTGTCTGCGTTTATCTATTTTGTCTCTATTCATGGCACAATTGGTCTCTGACACCGAGTGTGTGTGTGTGTGTGTGTACATTATCGTAATTGATATCAATATCAAATTTACACACAATAATTAATAATTACAGAAAGAATATATAATTTGTGTTAGATAACGGTTGAATAAAATATTAATTCCCACATTGTACTTTTGGCTTTTTCAGATCAGTTTCAACTCATTATTGATATAACATATTATATGCCCAACAAACACTTCTAATTTCACGATCAATGCTCTTAGGTTTATATTTTGCTTTATACATGAATAATTTTGAGTATTGAAATCAACAAACAAAAATTGATATGTTACTTTCATTCTTGTCACTGCTTTGTCGATAATTAAAGAAATACCGAAAATAAACTTTCGTTTCTTTACAATGTCTCTGTTAGTTCAGCTAGTACTTTGAAACCAATATAATCACCTCTTTTGTTGCCGGTTTAAATTTCGAATGATGTTTAAGTTCTTTCTGACTTCACCCTTAATTGACTGATTCCGTTATTGTTTAATAATTAATCACTCTTTTACCAAAAGATTAATGCATAAACCGACGTGTAATATAGGCAGCCTGGGAGAATATTAAGCGTGGCAGCCACTGCCAATCAATATTAGGACTAATACTGAAACGAATTAAGCTCCACTCTTGATTTTCAATCCTAACAATGTTGCTTTAGATTTCAGATTTGGCTCAGAAAATTGTGTTTATATCTTTGTTTATAAAAATGTATCATCTGTAATAAATAAGCATTAGATATACTAATGTATATATATATATATATATATATTTATTTATTTATTCTGTTACTGTTAATATGTCATAATTAATAAATGGTCATGAAAACTTTATTTACAAAGATAGTTTTTGATATATACTGGTAGTAGGCCTATTCTCTTTTATCAGAAATCAGACAATAAAGTACCATGTACCCACGACATTGGTATTTCATATTGCCAAGCCTAAAAGAGTATAAAACTAAATCTAAACTGTGAACTTTATTTCCTTACAGTATAACTGTTAAAGTTATTTATGAAAAGAGCGAAAAAAAAAAAAATAATTTAAATATTGAATTACGGTGGCTTGGATCCTTTTTTCGATGTTTGTTTCATTACTTCTTATTGAAAACAAAGTTTTATTATTATTAAATAATGATATATTCATTATTTTTGTTGAACAGCATAGAAGCAAAACAAAAGAAAGCAACATTGTCGTTTGTTTACGATATAATTTGTTTCCCATGCCAATGGCGTTAACTCTGTGCATATCATATTACTGAGGAATAGAAGCAAAACATATTGGGGATTAGTTCGTCCAGAATACAATATTTTGTCCACCTAAGTTAGCGTTAGCTGAAAACTAACGCAATAAAATCTTTGGGAGGGCAGGGCAGCTTAGCTCAGTCGAGTAATCTAGTGGTAGCCACTGTGTGTGCGCTTAACTGTGGAGATATGTAGGTCCCCTGTTCAATTCCCATCGCTGCCTTTCCTTGTGGATCAGCTGGAGGGCTGAAATACTAGTTGCAATAGCGCACCGTCTTCGGATGAGACGTTTAGGCCGTTGGGCCCGTGTGCATTTATGGCCCATGTACACGTTAAAGAACGCAGTACACTCT
>NW_022704401.1:2404075-2410539 GCF_011630105.1 Anneissia japonica | reverse complement strand
TTGCTAACGTTTATTTTCATAATGGACATTTCGAATTACTTGTTCAATTCAAACGCGTCGTCTAAGTAAAGGGTTTCCATTTAATATCTTAGAAAATCTTATTTCAATACGAGTTAAGACTGCCTTTCAAAACGATATATATACCTTTTTTATTTTTTATCTTCTTCTAAGCTATTTTAAACAAGACAATCTTTGAATAAAATTAAGAACGGTTTTCCAGAGCTTGAATCCGGAAAAATACAAAAATCCCATAGGCCTACAAAAGATAAACCTCGCGTAAACAATATTATAAGCTGTTGAAGATACTTATGCTAGGATCATCATGGTTTTTAATGACGTAGATAAAGACACAATCAAAGTTAATATCCCACGTCAAAGTACCTTTCGTACTTTCTAGTACAAAATAAGTATTTGAATACAAGGCTTATAGGCCTAGCTTTTAAAAAATGCTTCACATTTTAAATGAAGACTATTAGCCCGGAATAACCGCTTCCATCCATTACCTCCTAATACGAATTTTGGACAGCTCCCTGCACACAAACAGTGTTAGCATATTGACGTGACTATTAAAAAAATTCATTTGAAGCCTTTTATGATTGTTGTTCATTGCATGTTTGTGTGTGAATTCTGTCAGTCGCTCTACATGTCTGGTTGCTTAACACTCTTTTCTAATATGATATTATTCCTTTTTGTTGTATATCGATGATTTTTATCTGACTTTTTGTTACAATTGACTAGGTATGTATAAATTGTCTTTAAATTTACCTCCATGTGCTTTTTCCTCTTTGCATTTAAGTAATTCAGTCTGTCATTACAATTTTAGTTAAAGAAGTTTATCAATTATGTTTGTTTCTACAAACAATTAAAACACTTAGCTAACGACAAGATTCTTCCAAAAGTTTGAAAAAGGTAGTGCGTCATTTTCTTAGAACTTGACCACACGACACTTATCCTAAGCGAAACTGTATTGTAATACACAAGGCCCATGTTATAGTTATGTATAGTAAATAGTGTTAATATGTCTTTGAATGTCATCCAAATAACAAAAGTGATCAAGTTGAGAAAGTCTCGACGTTTCGATTGAGTTGCTTCAATCGTCTTGAGGAGAATAATATCTGCAGAAACTCCAAACACAGAAATACTTATATATTTGGATGGTGATTGTGATCAATTTTTACTTAACCTGGTGATTGTGATCAATATTTACTTAACTTTGTTAAGTGTAATGGTTGTTAAATGTAATTGAACTATCATCGTATATCAATATGGATATGAACTTTCAAATGTCAGCTTTTAACTTCCATCTCAAAGTTTTTAACAATATTTCCACATCATTAATCTCAATCTACGTTCCATATTTGTGTACATATGTTTCAGAATCAAGGCTCTACCAAACAATTGATCAGTTAAAGCCAGTGTACAGTTGTCGTAATGATTTTTATTGACGGAATTGAACGAGATAATTATCAAATTTGTTAAATCAATTTACTTGCCAACTCTGAAGCAATTGTTTGTTAGATTGACCTTTTATTATGTAATTGAATAGTCACTTAGAATAACTCCACCATTTATAAAGACCATAAAGGCCTTTGGATGATGGACGGCCATATTATATCGATTTATTTTCTATTACTTACTTGAAAAAGCATACTCCTATTTGTAACACGAGTCAATCAAATAATCATTGAATAAAGTTGTAATTATTTCATGATAAATGAATCAGTAAGAATTGTTGCATGCAAGGAAATATACCATAATAGCTAAAAGATGCGTGTCTACGTTGAACGAGAACTAGCTTTAAATACAGAGGTACACTAAGTACCGTGAAGGCAGCGATCAATATCTCAACAAAGCGTGTACAGAAGGACACTAGCCTGTTATAGGCCTATACAATTAAGTTGTAACTGTTACAGAATTAATAGAACAGTTCTCAATCACTCAGTTTAGTTTTGACTTTATCATGCATATCATCTCATTTTATAGTTTCCTATACGAAACTGCGAACATATAAAATGTGGGGTTAAATTTGTATTGATTGATGTTTCAAACTCAGAGTTAATGAATTTAAATTCAGATGTACATTCAGTTTATTTCCATATTTTATAAATTATACATGATTTTTAATTGTCAAAACACAATTCAGCACTAATCAGATCATAATTTACCGGTACGTCATTTAATAACGCATACACATTAACGAACCATGAATATTCGCGACAGAGATGAAAGTACACAGTGGAATACATTGAATATGCCCACATAGAATACCCCTACAAAACTGTTTCTAATAATAAATCAAAATACAATAATAAAAGACCAAAAGAGTAGAATATAGCGTGGTAGTAGAGTAGAGTATAAGTACACTAAAAAATAAACGTCCGTCTATCATAAAAAATGTTGAAGGAGGCACGCCCAACATTTAGTAACGGAAGCACTCCCCCGCCAACTTTGAAGATTAACGGCCAATACATCTAGATTTATTTACGCATACCTAGACCTGACGTCGCCCTACCCTTTTAGATTATATTTTACTGTATCCGATATTTAAATATATAATGTATCTGAAATCGTAGATGAATATAGGATATCATATTTCTTGCTGTGGAAAAATTCAGAAACAATTGGTCAGAAACCTTGTGAAAAATAACACATGTTGATTTTTGAATACCGTAAAACCTCGAATAAAAGCCCAATGAGCTTGTTGTCAAGAAGACCATATCGAAAGATATGGTTAGTTTGCAAAAGTAATCTCGAAAAGAAGCCAATCTCGAACAGAACGAGAGCGACCACTCTCACCGGTCCGCGTGCTCCTCCACGCTTACATACGGTACAGACGCAAGTTATTATATTGGGTTTTTTGGAAGAGCTAATAAGATAGAAATGTTTTAATAATTAAGATGTTTATATGTACAAAAAAGAATTTTCATTTGTACAAAATTAAAATATCTTAAATTTGAAAAGAAAAAAATTCTTAAAATTGGAAAAAAAGATAATTGAATACCAATTCTCACAGTCTAAAGTTCTTTAAAACACATCCTTAACCGACCGCACCATCCATGTGACGTGCCCTATTAGTGATAATGGCAGTAATGTACAGTCCTTGATGAAACCCCTGTTTTGTTTTGTAGCTTGGGTCCAACTTTAAAAAATCACATGTAGTTTATGTGTACAAAATTCCTGGACGACGCTGGACGCTTTTAAAGTTTTGGTAACAAGAACAAAAACAAAAACGAGAACAGCAGTAAGGCTATCTTGAAAAAAAAAGCCTATCCAAGTGTCCCGCGAAAAGAAGCAATGACATTCTAGGTTTACGATACTCTTAAGGGGATAGTCCTATATTCTGCCACCCAAACTAGAATAAAAACCTAAAAAATTAAAATAAAACTTTGAATCCCTCATTTACAAGATTCACATAAGTCATAAGTCAATAATTCACAAATTAAAAAAAAATATTTGCAAATGTTTCAATACGAAAATCTTTAAATTTGTTGGAAAAATTTAAGTAAATATGCAAAAACAAATATAGAAATGGAATTGTTTAAACGTTCGTTGATATGTAAAATACTTCGTTATTATAATTTCAGTTGAACTCATGGAAGAAAAAAACAAATAAGCAACTAATTATTTTAATTTTTCAAGTTAATTAAATTTACGCTATAAAGTATTTTTAAGAGTGAATAATAATAATAATCATTCCTAATAATAATAATGTTAACAATAAAGAAGATTATTTTAGTAATAATGATGGTGATTGTAATGAATGTGGACGCATGACTGGTCTCTATGCGTTTTCAACAAATGTCCAAAAAAGGTTAAATAAAAGCAGAAAATAAGATGAAGAAAAGGCAAAGAAAAAAGGAACAACACGAATCATCAACAAAAAAGTAAAACAGTTAGATAAATGAGAAAAGATGATGACATATGATAAAATTGATGATGATGATAATGATAATAATAATAACAATATTGGCAATAATAATAAAACAAATGTCTATTATAATAGACGTACTTCAGCTGTACAGTTATATTTGCCTCTAGATATTAGACTAGACACTGTCATTAAAATCATTATTTTATCATTTTTGATATTAAATATTTATTTATTTATTTCGCGTGTTGTCATAAAGTATGGCTTTTGGCTACGGACATTAAAATTACAGAGCTGTTAATTCACTCTTTGAAATATGAGGTAAACTATTTTTGAGGCAAACTTAAACAATTCAGTATTAATAATATAATGCACACCTATTTAAGTTTAGGATTAATGGTATTTTAATGAAAAACAACCTAAAGCGGGATTTTCATTCATACATTAAATCTCAGGCTCCTTATCAAAACTAAGAAATGATTTCTGCAACAATGAGTTTATTGAATTCGATCAGTTGTGGCATTGTTATTTTTTACCACTTGTTCGAATTGAGAGAAAATAAATACCTTCAGCCGCATCTGCTCAGTTTATAACGGTTGGCATCTGGTTGGGAAAAAGTATATGAAACACCTACTCTCTGCCCAGCAACCTAAACAGCTGCAGCTATGACATGCAGTAATACAGCGCAACCCTTATTACAAGGACACCTCGAGACCAAAAAAGTGTCCTCTTTATAGGGTGTTCTCTCGATAGGGGCACTGGCTGTACGTGTTAATAAGTTTAATTTCTTTTGCTTTGCAGCCAAAAGAGAGTCCCCTAAATGATATAGGAATGTCCTTTAATAAGGAGCCAGAAGGAGAGGTTCTATTGTTTTTGCGTAAAAAACTCAATGTTTTAAAGTAAAGAATTACGTAGTAGGCCTATCAGCAATACATAATTTTTCGTTTTTTACTTCTTTCAGACTAGTTATTAGGATTCAAATGAGATTAAGATTCAATTTTATTGGTCCAATATGGAAATAGCTGTGAGTACATTTTCGCATTATCAAATAACCTTTTGAATTGATCCCTCGGTTAAAGGCGCTAAGCTATGTGGTGGTTAAACTCTCGTTTTAAACTTAAATTCTCCATATTTGCTTATTATTTTTTATTTGGAATAGCACTGTATTTACGCGTGGTTAAGCTACTTGCCCTATGGATTCGAGTTCCTGTATTCAGTCAATGGAATTTTATTCAGCATTATAATCCTAATGCCTGTTGATAACATGCCGTTATATCAACCGTTCCAACTCCGCTTTCTGAAACTCGTTATCATTTATTTTATAAACATCAAGTAAAGTTACCAGTCACTTGGTTCTGGGTGATAATGCATTAAAATATTTAGGATTAGTTATTTTTTTAGACTGAATTTTATTTATTTTTTGTCAATTAAATAATATTATTACTTTACTTGAAACATAGGCCTAATTTGAAAGTAGTGTTTGCTTGTACGTCATTCTTTAAATTAGTTATTGATTGTAATCATCACGTGACATTTAAAAACGTTTCTCCAAAAGCTGTATGTATACGATCACACACAAATGTTAAAAAAGTAATGCATAGTTCTAAAACTACAGTTTTTATGAACAATAATAGATAAAATTATCAACATAAAAAAATTTGGAATATAAATAAAAAATATTAACAAGTTGTAATCATTAGAACCCTTTGACTTATATTTTTCAATACCTTCGAATAAAGTGGACGAGTCTATGAAGCAGTAGTTAAGCATTCAACACGTGTGAGTAGGTATTAATTGGCAATAGCAAGTCAATTAAATAGGTGGTACACTAACCGCATCCAGATGACTGATAATTTCTAGTTTATAGAAATCCTCCAAGTGCTGTAATAGTGATTAAGAAAAACAACAATCTCAGCCAATCATGGACCAGAATCTAAACAGGGAACTGGAACGGTAGGAATGTTTAAATGTATATGTAAAAATATAACATAAATGTAATCTGGTTTATATTTATTTATATGTAGTATGTATCTGTGTATGTTATATAACATAAAATAAACAGTATTATGTAAAGGCATATACAATATCATATAACTATTAAATATTCCTGGGTGGATTCTTGTAGCTCTGTTGATACAATATAATATATATATTTTAAATATTTATATTACGTATTCTTTATGTATGTGTGTGCAAATATACATTGGTCACA
Organism: Anneissia japonica; assembly: GCF_011630105.1. Classification (NCBI taxonomy): domain Eukaryota; kingdom Metazoa; phylum Echinodermata; class Crinoidea; order Comatulida; family Comatulidae; genus Anneissia; species Anneissia japonica. Next base: position 2,404,459 of record NW_022704401.1, on the reverse strand, counting down.
TGTTTTTATATAATATTAGCTATTATATTGTTCACAGTTTTCTTCTCACCTCCTTTTCTAATTTACCATGTTTTCTGAATTGCTTGTTTGCTCTTCTAACTCTCAGATTCAGTAAATTGATTTAAATGCCATCTTAAAGGGTCATTCGTTCCAAATGGTCGATTGCTTGTATCAACAGATTACGGTTAAATAAAAGAAAAGAATAAAAGCGATTATTGAAATATGCAAACAAATATCTAATACAGTACTAATAAAGAATTAGATATTATATTCTGTCATCCAATGTTGGCTTAGGCGCTGACCTGCTCAAAATGCTTGATTGCGCCACCAATTGATCACAGACTTGGAAAACTACAGTGAGGCAAATAATACATTAGATATGAC
>NW_022704401.1:2389836-2403845 GCF_011630105.1 Anneissia japonica | reverse complement strand
TGATGATAAAAACAAAATTTTGAAGTATATTTCGTTATTAATGTCTCACTCTCGTCACAGTGAGACCAGCCAAATCTGGCTTATGACTAACAACGTCAACATTTCTCAATAGTTTACAAGTACATTAAATAATATAGAGACAAAATGACGAAAGTTATACCGTACATAAGAAAAAATACTTTTTAAATCATTGTCACTTTGAAAATATGGACTCGAATTAGATGATCTCGGAATTACAGGGGTTTCGAATTGGTGAATTGTATTAAGTTCTGTTAAAACTCTCAAGGTATATTTGAAAATTACACATGGTTTGCCTATTATGGATGAGATGACAATATCATGCCTATATATAGATAAAGTAAACATTTATTACATTAAATTTAAAATTGTAAATAGAGCTTTATATAACGTTCACATAAATCTGAGACAATAATAGTTGTCTCAGTATAAACCTATATGAACTTTAAGTTTAATTCACTATATAATATGTACAAAAAATTATTCCTTCATTTGCTTCGTTTCATTTGTTTCTCATTAGTAACATTAAATGACAGTATAATAGCTAAGATCAACCACGATAGAAGATGAAGACGATTTAGATTGAATTATCTCAAGAACACTTACATTTGAAACACACACCCCTGGAACAAATTCAGTAAACATCATGAATTTATTATTTAACTAGTAATTAGTGTTCATTCAGTTTTATGCCTGAATCAACTAATGTGTGTAATGTTTACATACACGGACAACCTAGTCAACATCTTCGACGACATATAATACCAATAATCCATCAAAGTCCGACTAAAGGGTTTGCTTAAGAAATGGCTTTACCCATCAACACTCGATGTGTTGTTTTAATGTATTTTCGCCAGATATACAACACTTATCCAGTACTTCTGGTATTCGATACATGTGTTTGATTTCGTTTCTGAAAGAACTCTACGAGATCCTTTAATTTTAGCATTTGTTAAAAACTGATTGATGACTGACTAGGCGAGCTAATCGAACGTGCATTTGGTCCACAAACGGCGTGCAGAAACGGCTATGCTCACAACGATGTTTGCTGAAACAATTGAGACCCGTCTTTCGACTACTTTGAACAAATTATAACCGACATTTAATGCTCTCCATAGATTGGTCATTGTAATCGAAACTGGCGATTGTACTGAACAGTTTAGAAGTAAGATTAACGAGCCTACCAACTAATTTCATGATCTTGCTCTTAAACAAATAACATAGAGTGAGAATAAATACACTTTAAATAGGTAGCGGGTGGGAATAATTGCTTCACCGGTTAATTTACCCGTCAGACGATAATTATTGAAGTAGATTATACTCATTAAATGACAAACGAAGATTCAGACTAATTTTTCTAATTTTAATGTCGATTTGAGTTTTAACCGTTTTATTGGCAATCTGTTGCCTTACTGAAGAATAAACCACTAGGCCTATTTGAACATTGGTGTGTAGAAATTTGTGATAGGCCTATGAATAGATCTCAGATAAAATCTATGGATTTTAACGATATACCCTCATTAACATCTTTAATAATGAAATTCAATAATAAATTGCTTATATTAATTATTATTATTATTGATATTATTATTATTATTATTATTATTATTATTATTATTATTATTATTATTATTGATATTATTATTATTATTATTATTATTTAATTCCGTACCTTCAATATTGTAAATCATGTTAGAATAATAATCATTGCATAATTTTCTTTAAACTAAATAGGCTTATATTTATTCCATTATTCCATTTTATGACATTAAATGATAAAGTAAACTTAGCAAATTAATTATTAATATTAAATTATTATATAAAATTAGTTATTAAAGCAATATATAAGTACAGTAGATTTTATTGGTTAATCACCTTAAGACAAAGACATTGACAGAAAACTTGTCAGCCAATATATAACCAATACATGTAAAATATGTCTATGTTATATAAATTGCCAGATTGTTACTTTCATTTAATTTTTTTCTAATTTTGTTATTACTTTATTAATTTCAAATATTTTGTAATCTAAAATAGGCCTATATGAAAAAATACGGAGCAAATAAAAAACACAAAGCACGAGTTTCTTCATGCCGATAAAGCGCATTATTAAGTTAATCACACTTAATATTTACTGGCATTGATGGAACAATGTAACAAACTCAATTACGTCCAAGCTTTTATATTTATAAGCATCTTTATACAATAAAAGTAAACAATGGCATATGAAATTTGATTACAGAGTGTTAAATGCAGCAAAGGTTTACTTAATCGTTCACTGTAGCATAATCATGTATGATTTTAATATTGTAATTCTTGTATTGTTTTAAGAGTCAACATGTAAGTCAAATAATTTTGGAATATGCTTATGAATACTTATCACTTTGAGGGATTAAACTCAATTAGAGTTAGAGTCAGCTGCAATTGGTATTATTGAGCTAATAACTTCAGCTTTAATTCAACATGATTACCAACAATATAATCTTTTGATTTTAATTGTTTATCCCGGCAGTAAAAAGTAATCCTCTTACAAAAACATAAGTTTTTCAATAATAAAATTCAGGCGAAATCGTATGAGCTGCTTCAACGCCCTTTCCAATAGTGATTACCAATTCGTGTGTGCATTTAAACAGAATCACATCATGTTCGCCGCTGGTGGCTCTTCTGGGGCTGCTTAGTAATTCAATTAATTCTCTCCTGAGATAGGACTTCATTGCATCAACTTGCTTTCGAACTATTCTTAAGGGAAGATCGAGGAGACAAATCTATCGAAAGACGGAGACAAAAGATTGAAAGAGGGACTTAAACGAATTAGACAGGGTTGAATTTCTCATTTTGTCGATCATGTACAAATCGTAATTGAAGGTGATGCACTTGGAACTTTAGAATACTGTGAATTAGGTGACAACGGAATCTAATTTAAACGATCATATTTCTGCTATCGACGAAGTAATGATCCGAAATATGAAAAAGGCGTGAGCGTGGAGTAATTTCAAAGCGGGACGTGAGAAAGTTGATCGAATTTTATGTAGCACATAACAATAAAAGTAAAGGTGTTATTTTTGTTTAAGCAAGTGACATACAACTTACTTTGGTATGATGTGCCTTGATGGTCAGTGTGTTTGCTTAGTGAAAATACAATTGAAAATATTATCTTTGTTATTATTTCATTATTATTATTATTTCAGTATTATTATTCAATATTATTATCGTATTATTATTATCATCATTTTTATTATTATTTATTATTATTATCATTAGTAATAGTATTATTATTATTATTATTATTATTAGTAGTAGTAGTAGTAGTAGTAGTAGTAGTAGTAGTAGTAGTAGTAGTAGTAGTAGTAGTAGTAGTAGTAGTAGTAGTAGTAGTAGTAGTAGTGGTAGTTGTAGTAGTAGTAGTAGTAATTATTATTATTATTATTATCAATATTAATATTATTTTATTATAGATATACTTCTTGAGGCAAGGTACGGGAATAGTCGAAAACAGCGCCGCAGTCGGACGGCCTTTACAAACCAGCAGCTAGCCGCACTTGAGAAAACTTTCGCTAAAACTCACTACCCGGATGTCGTAATGCGGGAAAGGTTGGCAATATGCACCAACCTACCAGAAGCTAGGATACAGGTTAGCAAAAATTGAATATGTATCAATCGGCGACAGTTGTCGGAAAGGTCGAACTTGGTTTAACTTTGCCGATTGCGTTGCAAACGAATCGGGATGCCTTCCCGGTTGCGTCAGGGCAGCTAGCAAATGCACTATGAGATTCTCAATCGGCAAAGTTAAACCAACTTCAACCTTCCCGGAAACTGTCGACGACTGTCCCCTATAGGATGAGCGATTCTATGGAAACCGAGCTTTACTGACAATAGAATTATATTTTCTTATGATTACTGATATATCAATTCATTATCATTAAAAGGTGTATTGTCCCCTGAAAAGTACCAAAAAATCTTTAAAAAATTACTTTTAAATTAACTTACTCATTTCACAGTAACATACAAATTAGTAACATGAGCATAGTAATTATTGAATTTTAAAAATGTGTACCCTGATATTACTAGATAATGGAAATAAAAGTAATAAAACATTTCCAGTGATTAGAAGTGTTTCTTTGATTTTTCTGTATAGAATTATTACATTTTTTATATAGGTTTAAATTGCTGTTAATTTCACAAATGATGTTTATGATTTTTTTTTTGGTGTTTTTGTATGGGACAATACATCTTTAACTTTATTACTGCTTTCACAACAAATGATGTATCCTTGTTATGTATAGGCTAATAACCTAATTAAGTTCGAGATTATTAACAATTGTAATTGTATAATGATATATTATTATTATTATTATTATTATTATTATTATTATTATTATTATTATTATTGCTATTGTTATTATTATTAGGCACATTACTAATATTATTATTATCATTATTATTGCTATTGTTGTTACCGGTATTGCTTTTGATATTGAATTGTCAGTGACATACTGATTTGTATTGCTACTCTGAACAAGACACATAAAAAAATTAACAATTCATTTTACACCCATTATTATTATTATTATTATTATTATTATTATTATTATTATTATTAGGCACATTACTAATATTATTAATTTCATTATTTTGCTATTGTTGTTATTGCTTTTGATATTGAATTGTCATAATATCCCGAATAGGTGTGGTTCAAAAATCGACGTGCTAAGTACAGAAAACAACAAAGAAATCAAGACCACCATGAGGATGGTAGTAACCCTTCTACAACAGCCCAAGATGACCCCAGAGATACCTCTGTACAAACGAAACCAGTGACGTCATCACTATCAAAATATGAAAGCTCAGATGAACTTCAAGATGAGCATGACAACACGACAAAGCAGATAAATGAAAGCGATAGAAACCAGAAGGATAATGTTGGCGGGAGTGTGGCAGACGATCATAATGAAAAAAAGAGAAAATCACCTGAAAAAAGGGAGCCGCCAAGTGACCAACCCGTGCTGACCACTTCACCCTTACAGCCTTTTCCAGGTATTGACCGTTTCATATTATTACAGACATGAAAATAACTAATAAAGACAATAACAGAATCTACTATTACTGCTACTATTACTGCTGCTATTGCAATAAACACTTATAAAAGATTTAAATAATATTTTGGTTATGGCTACTGTGTCTAACTTGATTTTGTTAAAATTATCAATCTTATTGTTCTTAGAGTCGACCTATACCGTATATATGATGCTACCTTTTTTAACTTTAGAAACGAAGGTTAGGCCCTATATGTTAAATGCACAATTTTATTTCTGTTTACAGTTCCTCCGCCGCATGCATTATTCAATGGCATTTTCACGAACGAAAACTTTCACCTTCACCATCGCCTTCGAAATATGTATTCACATCCACCGCCTTCATCGCAAGCGTTCCTACCTAGGCCCCACCTAATGGGCCCCTCTGGATCGTTGACTGGCATGCCAGAGGGAACTGCACTCGTACCTAGTTTTCTAGCCCCTCCGTTTCATCCTTTTATTACCGTTGGTCCAAGACATATGTGTAGTCAATTTACTACTGAACAAAAACTTCCCAAATCTTCGATTGAGAATGTTCGAATGAGGGGCAGACCGTATGCTAACCTGATGGGTTTGAAAGGTTACATGAAATAGTAGCACCAGCCTTAAAAACAAACAAATCAAAGTAATTATTTCCTAAAGAACCTGTCAATTATCATTTCATTAATAATTGTAATTTTTACTGTTTTGAGTAAGACAAATAAGCATTTGATAGAATTATCGATACATTCATCTTTTTTAAGCTTAGATAAATAATGATTCATTAAAACACTGTGGCATAGTTACTGTATAATAGTATTTAATACATAAGCGTTTGTGTATATATTATTGATATGATTGAGATGTACAGTATATTGTATATTGTCTCGTTTTTACACTAAGTTAATTACATAATTTAGTTTTAATAACTAATAATATAATGTGCAATATATAAAACATTAACTATTACATCTGTTCCATTAGAAGTAGTATTACTCGTGTTTATTGATGGATCCGCAATTATTAATTTATGTATCTTTATAAATGAGTGAAAATGACTTCTTCAACCTTTCTAATGTAAGTCTCTGTAGTCTATTGTATCTGTATATAAACAATCCGCTGTGGTGACTCGTGTAAGCATTACTGTAGGCCTATTTGCACTTGCGTCAAAACGCGTATACCTTGTACTATGTGAATCAACCTTTACTTTAGTGAATAAAGTCACTGAAACAGAATGTTGATGATTCATAGATAGGCCTATGTATTGCAAATGTAAATTGGCGTAAACGATTAAGTGTGAACATTAAATTTTGTGGTAACCTTGTTGTGCCAATAAAGCTCCCCAAGAATAGATATTTATCATGTAGTATTAGATAAATCTAAGCAATTTACGCCGCCTATTGATTAATTTTGCAATGTTAACAATATTTTCGCAACTCTATTTAAAGTTTTATTGAGGCTATCTATAATTGTGAGATAATTATCATAAGTGTGGATAATTAACCCTTGTGAAAGTAGTATAGTTAGTAAATTGGATTAAATTGTTATGTTTGATAAATTATTATACAGGATTTACTTTCGCCAAATTAATTGAAGTGTTAAAATATTATGAGGAAACCATGCCATAACGAATCTTCTATTGACTGTTAGAATCAGAATGCTTATATTAGCCAAAGTTTAATTCTGGTGGTTAAGCTAATTGCAATACGTTGTATTAATAAACACATTTAAACGTTTCGGATAATTTATTCAATTTGGAGCATTTTACTGTTTGAGCCTTCTGTTATTGTGTCAGGAGCTTAGCGATAACTTAATAATTAAGTTTACTTTTAAGTGATTACTAGACGTAGGACTATTCAATTCTGTTTCAGTAACATGGCCTTTTGTGATACCGGTGCTGTATCCGAGCAGCTGAGACAACTTCGTTTGCAAAAGCGATACCAACTTTCCATATTCTGATAACGAAAATCTTCTCAATCAAGTTACGGATGCTATAATTCAACAAAACAGAATTGTCTCAAAAATTCGACAACACAGTCGGCACATAATATATGCAAAGAAAATATATTAAAAGCTGTGACTATATGTGATGGTATTCACAATCCAATATTCTTTTCATAACATAAAGACAGTCGGCTGTTAAATGTTTGAAATTACCTTGTTCAACATAATTTTCTTACCATTTAAATTTTGTGAATTATTCCAGAATTAAATACTTTGGTTTTTATCTACATTTGAACTTCTCTTTCTGTGAAGAAGACAACTGCTATTAATAACAATTATTTTAGCTAAAATTCTACGTCCAATTTTACAAAATCTACATAATCTTGTAATTTTATTTTTAAATCGTCATTTTCCAAATTTAATTTTTGTAAGAAATTTAAAACAAATCTAGAAGATACATATTTTTACATATCTGTGAATTATGCCGGAGTTAGTTTGGCGTTTACCTATATTTGAACTCAGCAAGCGTTCCCCTGGCACAATGGAGTGCGTTGGTCCAGGTAACAGTGAATAATTTCACTGTTCCCTGGTTGGACTTTATGGTACAACACGATCATATTCAAAGGTTGTGGGTTCCAATCCCGCCGGAGATGCCTTACTTTTCTTGTGCTATCAATAACAATACTTTTACCTAAAATTCTACGTTCCTTTTACAAACTCTACATAAATCTTTTAATTTTATTTTTATTTTCAAATTGCCATCAAGTGTCTTTGGGCTTCTATGATACCACACGATGATATTCAAAGGTTGCGGTTGGAATCCCGCCTGAAATGCTTAACTGTTCGTTTTTGTGACACTGCTTTTAATAACCATAATATTAGCTAAAATTCTAGGTTCAATTTTACAAACTCCACATAATCCTGTGATTTTATTTTTAAATCGCACCTTCCAATTAATTTTTAAAGAAATTTAAAACAAATCTAAACGATACATATTATTACACATCAGTGAATTATGCCCTAGTTAAACACTTTGGTTTGTACCTATGATTGATCATTGATCAATATCTAGAGGGTCTGCGTGGCTTAATGGATAGCGCGTTGGACTTCTATGGTACAACACCATGGTTTTCAAAGATTGCGGGTTCAAATCCCGCCGGAGATGCCTCCTTTTCCTTTTTGTGAAGACAACTGCCAATTAATAACAATAATATTAGCTACCGTAAAATTCTACTTTAAATATTACAAATTCTACATAATCCTATGATATTATTTTTAAATCAGCATCTTCAAACTATTTTGTAAAGAAATATAAATCAAATCTAAACGATACTAGGCCTACACATTTTTTGAATTATGCCCGACTCCTAGAAAAGGTCTCCGTGGCGCAATGGATAGCGCGTTAGACTTCTAAGGTACAACACGGTGGTATTCAAAGGTTCCGGGTTCGAACCCCGCTGGAGATACCTCATTTTACTTTTTGTGAAAATAATATAAGCTAAACTCCTAGGTTCAATTTTTAAAGCTCTACATAATCCTGGAATTTTATCTTTAAATTGTCTCTTCAAATAATGTTTTCAAGCAATTTAACACAAATCTAAACGATATATATTACATATCTGCAATTTAAACGAGCCTACTTTTTTAGGACGGGAAAATGCTAAATCGATCGCTAACATTTCCGATCGAAACTGATCGATTTCGTGTGTCTATTTCGTTTGCGTTCCGGATTGTCGATCCGTCATCTGCTTCATTGTAAAGAAAATCCACCTTAAAATACTAACGATTGGCACTTTAACAGCTAACAGCTCAACTTGAAATAACTGTCAGAATACAAAGTCCATAATGCAGTTATAATATTGTATCTGTTTACAATGAGCATTTTACCCTGCAACTATAGGCTTCTTTTGTATTTGTTAATCGATACACAAACTCTATAGAGCCGGAGATGCTGTCCAGTCCTGTCAATCATGACACTTATTTTATGCCAGTTACTAGGTATATTTGCACGAGGAAATTTGGACGATCGAGTAACGTTTGTATGTCGTGAACTTTACTATTCGGCCTTTTATGATGGACAGACATTAGGAAGTATCTTTGTTGTGGAAGAGCTTAATCAGTCCTTGCCAAATGCTTAGATCGTAATAAACTTGTAATGCGATCGCATCACTCTTCTTGTCTTACTTGGTAAATATAGAACCCAAACGAGCTTCATCTTCTCCAGTTAAAAGATGAAATAAGAAAAGTAAAAATCAAAGAACGACGAATATAAAGAGTTTTCTAAAAGGTGATAATGATGTTAAGTATTCAATTATGGATGTTATCGTTCAGGATATTCTGTGCTTCGACCGTAATTTCTCATATGTTTCGTTTTTATTAATTTTTCTATTAATTATTTTATCACTATTAACAATTTTTCTCCTTCCCTAAACTCAACAATATAAGTATAATTTTTTTAAATTGTATTAAATAACTTTACATAAATTAGGCAATTGATTGCCTAACTGTTGTTTTTTCAGGGTTATGAAGTAAACATTCCAAGAGTTCAAATGTTCAGATGTGATTCTGTTCAAATGCAAATCACAAGAAAGATTAAGTGCGTACGGCAAGAAAAATGACTGGATTTAGGAGTCACGCGCAGGGACGGAAGAAAGAACGATTAGCCAAAATAATGTACGGTAGTGGATTTGGTTTCGTAATAAGTTACGTCCAAAAACTTATTTCCAACGGGGTCCTTCTAGTACCCAAATAGGCAGCACAAAGGAAAACCCAGGTCTACCGTACATCAACATATATACCTGACTGTTAAAATTAAATTATGTGGGTCAACCCTTTGTTAAATGTTTAGCATTGCACTACTTTGGAGCAGACTTCGAAGGCTTGGTTGGGGGTGGCTCATGGCGCTTGGATAACACATTGATACATCCTTGTATCCAGGTAAAAATAAGCAATTAGAATAGTTGCGTATTATACACTATGTGAAAATTATTATACGAAGTTAGATTAATGCACGAACGAATTCCTTCTCTAAGCTGAACATTGTTCCTTGCGTCTTTGAAATAGGTCTATAGGCCTCAAATATTCCTATTAAATGTTCAGTTTCTTTAGTTTATTAGGGTCCATTGATTCATGGGATTCCTTAATTTTTGATATATAATATTAAATTTAAAGTGACTGTCCTCGGGTTCTGATATACCTTGTTTTACGAATGTTATTTTTAAAATTACCACTTGTCAACACATGGGTGAGTGTTTGCACGGCGCGTCGTAGTTCTAGGTGTAAAAGCACTAGCCTAAATTTCATCGCGGTGTACTAGAGAAATATTAGTCCACGGTTGGGGATAGGAAAATAACATTGGGAGTTGCAGTGATGGCGTCACGATTGACTTACAATATCTGTTAGCTGACAACAAATCATCAAAGTAGGCCTACGTCAGTTACGAGTCAATTTTGTATTTCTGCTTTTGTCTTCCCTTTTTATTAAAATTTGTTGCATATCAGTGTTAATCAGGTCAATATGCTATTTTAGAAACGCATAAAAGTTAACTAAAACCGAGGTCACACTGCGTCCACCCGACGGTCGGGCGACCCTAGTCAAATGAATTCGCCCGCGCTCTGTGTAAACGCTTGCCAAACGTTACGCAAGTACGCTGACCGTCAGCTGTCGTTCGCGTTGGTCACGTTGCTGCGGTCTCATGGATTCGCGTTGGCTGCCGACGTCGAATCACAGTGCACCAAGCTAACGGATACAATTCGAATCAATTCAGCTTATATTCAGAAACCGATTGCTTACTTTCACACATTATTGTAACAGTTTTTTCGCTATGTGCCGAGCACAGCTGAGCACACTGTCAAGCAGTAATCATCCTGTCTTTAGCCACGTACCAACTGCTACTGTGTGTATGCTCTGTATGTAATCAGTAAGAATTGACAAATCTATATTCGATATTTTAGACGCGTGTGGTTGGCATAATGTTTGAATTCAGATTGATCAGATGTTTCAATTGATGCGCTTACGTCCAGATAAATAAGTGTCTCGATACCCACAAGATCTGAAAGCAAACCTTGAATGTAATAATAATAATAATAGTGTAGTTTTATATAGCGCACATATCCATCTAATGTAAGATGCTCAGGGCGCTTGATGTGTGGACTAGGATGTTTGTTGTAGGCCTTTGTTTGTTTGTGTTCAGGCCTGCCAAACAGAAGGTGTCTTCCTCTAAACATCTTCTCGAGCGTGTGCCTTCTTCCGTTTGAACTTGTTCTTTTCTCTCCAAATCAATATTGATTTATGTTTCATCTTCACTGTATTTTGCCTGCAATGGAAGTAAATGAATGTCTTTATTGAATTGAATTTAATTGTTTTCTCGACCAAAAACTATACCGACGTTGTATTGGCTTAACGAAAAAACTGCAGAAAATTTAGAAATAAAAAATAATTAGATACGGTATTTAATGTCTTAGATTGTTATTGTCAGTTATGAATTATCTTGTATTATGTTTGTTACCACTATGTGCATGGTACTCTTGTATTTTTGCAAAATACACATTGTACACTGTTGAATAATTCGTTCTGTTTATAACGAAACCAATGGGTCTATCTCATTCATTTTAAGTAAGTGAAATAAAGAACAATGATTTAGAGCTATTTATCGGACTAATTGGAGTACTGTATATCTTATTATGGTATTATCGTTCAAATATATATCATCTAATAAATATACGAAATATTGAATTATACCCTAATTATATTGTTTTTTTTATTATCATCATCATAATCATTACTATTATTAAAATTATTATTATAATAATTATTATTATTATCATTACTATTATTAATATACTTATTATTATTATAATTAATAATAATATTATTATTATTACTGTTATCATTATTATTACTAGGCCTATTATTAGTAGTAGTTTAGTATTGTTTTGGTTGTTGTTTTATTATTATATACATTATCTATTCATGTTACCAAATAGATACTTCACAGACTGAAACATTATCGAAGATTATACATTAACTTAGCACCACATATGAATAGTATAAGCGTTTCAACATAATGCGTTTGCTCCCGGTCGATGATGTTTTTATCCAGGTCGAGGTATGAACCACACTTGCTCATTGACAAATTATACTAACGAATTACTTTAGCCACATAACTATTGAGCTTAAAGTAGTTTTTCCACGAGCAGAGGTTATGATTAATTTTGAATTAATTTTGAGCCCACATTTAAGATTATCGGCCTTCTGGAAAAATCGTCTTGAAATCTTTAAATAATTGGCTGTGAAGGTGTGCGTAGCCACATTTAGTTTTAAGCGATCTCTGACCAATCAACTTTAAAGGGCGTCAATGACGAGTAAGCCTACGTGTGAGAGCTTAGATCCACTATTCATAGGCACGCTTCAAAAAGTTCGATCGCCGGATAACACATACATTACCTTATGTTGCAAACTGGGCACGATCGATTTCTACTTAGGAGTATAAACCATAAGAAATACATAATTTAAACAATGAACGCCTGGGATGTTGTAATGTACATTAACGATATTATCTTCTACTTGTGTTACCTTTCCTGACACGCAGGTCTTGCAGTTGAATCATGTGACCATTAATGGATAAATAGAATTGGGATTAGGTTACAATAATGTCGATAAGCGAAATGCGAAAACGCTTAACCGTCTATTATAAATACTTCTTCGACAAATATTGTCGGATACTTTTTTTCTCTCGATACAATCAATATTCTTACAAAGCCTGGTCAACTTGTGTTTCGGAATGGAATTGAGTTGCTAAGCGCATAAGCGGAATTGTGTTCACTACTAATAGAACTAAGAATTAGGGGCAGTATGTGAACATATGATGACAGTAAAACCTGGATGATAAATATTAATTAAAGCACTCTTAGTCTTAAATCTTCTACGGAGTAATATTAAACAGGTTTCTCAAAAAGCATGTATATTGAAAATGTTTAATGTCCATATCCAATCAAGCGTAGTTACGTATAACGTATTTATGGTTGTATCAAAAAGTTATAATTTACTATTTGGCGACTTATGTTTAACAGCATATGTTAGTAATATATTATTATTTCTTTAATTATACAACACTCGCACTCTGAAGTCTACCTCATCTTATCCTCTAATCTTAACACACACACACATTAAAACTTGTGGAGATTTTTGGAAGCTTTGGAACCAACTTGTCTCCACCTGAGACTGTGCGTGACTCTCCATCTTCGCCTGTCTTTAAGTCCCATTTTCTCACTAATTTAATTTTTACCTTTATTCCCTTTCCTTTTGCTTTGTATTCTTCCTCATTTTTTGCACTTCGGCTGTGGTTTCGATATTGTACTATGCACTTAATGTTTCGCCATTGGATAGCAATAATAACAACAGGCCGGCCAATATAAACAATTATTAATATCGGTAACATAACTACTATAAAAGATCCAGTTCTACAGGAAACTTAAATTTGCCCAAAGTCAGTACTGAAATCGGTAGAAGGAGATTTACTTTTAGGGGTACTCAGATTTGGAATGCGAGGGGTGGGGTGGTGGAATTGTAGGTAAATCTTTCCATCATTCGTCTATTTTCAATGTTTTTTTTAATCTTTTGTGTTGTTATTCATGTGATTTTATAGTGTTTTATGCGCTCAGTAACATTCTACTGAAGAAGAAACCCAACATAAACAACAAATAAATAATTAAATAAAAAAATGAATAATATTACTAATTGTGAAACCCATAAAAACCTTTGTAATTTGACCAAATGATTATATTACTAATTGTGAAACCCATAAAAACCTTTGTAATTTGACCAAATGATTATATTACTAATTGCGAAACCCATAAAAACCTTTGTAATTTGACCAAATGATTATATTACTAATTGTGAAACCCATAAAAACCTTTGTAATTTGACCAAATGATTATATTACTAATTGTGAAACCCATAAAAACCTTTGTAATTTGACCAAATGATTATATTGTA
>NW_022704401.1:2371305-2389795 GCF_011630105.1 Anneissia japonica | reverse complement strand
TTTCAATTTTGTTTACGCCATGGCTGATAATATTCCTACTTCAAACCCACATACCCTCGTAGGACGATTATTCGGGAAGCTCGGGGAGAACTCGTACCTACTCGTAGCCTGTCTCTTATACACATCTTTTTCAAACGAAAGTCGAATCAAAAGTAAATAATCGCCTGGGATTATATTAATAAATCAAGACATTTAACTGAAATGTTCCCAGTATATCAAAGCCATATAATTGAAAAAATCAATAACATTTTTTATGGAGGAAACAAAACTGTGAAATTTAGATGCGATTGAGAGTTAACATCTGCACACGTTGAATTGTGTTTCGAACACTTGCATCAACTTTGTAATGTGGGAAACGGTAAATGTCAACAAGTAACAATTCATTGGTTCATAGTATCACTTACCAAATCAATGTAGACGTTATGATATCTACACATAAATGGAACAAAATTAGGCCAGTCCCGTTAGATTTGTCTACTAATTATGTAATCATCTGGGCCACAAGTCGCGTTATGTAGGGCAAGTATTGTTTTAGGAAAAATGTTGACGTTTCCATTTTTTAACAATAATAAACGAATGGAATAAAAAAATATACACTATTCAACTACTGGTTCAAAGCATGTATTCAGAGACTTACCTATAGTGGTTAATATTAATTTAATGAGAAAGTTCGTTTTCGCGATAAGAGACCCATCGGAAGGATTTACCCAGACGTGTGTCTGTGTAAATGATACATCTTTGGTACACGCGATGTAAACGAGTTAACCACTGTAATCGTAGCCCATTGCCGCGTGTCACCGCACAGTTGTAATAATGTTGCAGCGAATTAAATAGATTCGCTATGTAACACAATATCAGAACGTTTGAGCATGTTAAACGCAGTGAAAGGGACCACTGGGTGGACACGGCCCTCATTAGAACTGGTGAACAAAATAACAACTTTAGATAATGCATCGTGTTGATTGTTACAAATATAAATTAGCTCATGCTTTGTAGTTTGCAACTAAGTATCAGGTCAAGATATGGGATTAAAAAGAAATGAACTGGAGTGAAATTAGGTTTAAACGGGGAATTATGTCTTTATAAGACCCAGGACATGTGGGTACGCATTTTAATGTTAACTATCTCAGGATACCACAGGTTTTTTTTTAATCAGACCACAAGAAAATATTATTCATAAAATACCATATTTATATTGATTATTATAACAAATTTTGTTGTATTTATTATATATATCAAATATGAATATTAACATTAATAATAATATCAACTATTCTTATTGATTTGTTCCTAAACCGTCCCGTATAACAATGAACAGTAGGTGAACTATAATTAGATTAAAGATGTATACTATCAGTCATAAAAACAGGAAAATACCTCAACAATTTAAATAAAATTTTGAATAACTCATTTAAAAGGATCAAATATGATTTGCTTCCAACGACAAACAGACTGAAAAAGAGTAGTTTTTATCTATTTACAAACATATACAAAAATCCTTAAATTGATTACCAGCCAATTTAAGGATCTATGCTAATAAATACAGGATTTTTTCAGTTAATAATTTACCGTACTAAATACAGTATACAAATTAAGCAATTCAAATGTGAACTAAAAGTTTTCAATTTTGTTTACGCCATGGCTGATAATATTCCTACTTCAAACCCACATACCCTCGTAGGACGATTATTCGGGAAGCTCGGGGAGAACTCGTACCTACTCGTAGCAGCTCTGAACTCGTGGCGCTAATTTTGAACATGTCATGTTCAAAATTAATGCTACGAGTTGACTACTCGTAGTAAACTCGAAGGACTCGTAAGCAACTCGTAGAGTACTCAGGGTACTCCTACCAAACTCGTACATTACACGGGATACTCTTTTGCGGTTTTGTAATCCACGAGTTTGGTGCAAGCACCCCGAACAAGTACGAGTTAGGTACGAGCGCACCGAGTTGGTTACGATCACCAGAAACATTTGATCGGAATGCTCGTACTTACCTCGTATCTAATTCGGTAAAAACTTGTTACGCTCGTAATAATCCCGTAAAGCTTGGCATGATTCGTACATAACTAGTAACAACCTCCATAAGGTCATACCTCACTCGTGGCTAACACGTAGTAAGCTCGTATAGAGGTCATTTTCCAATTAAGCGAATTAAATCACGAGTTTCACGAGTTTTGGAGAACTCGCGTGACTCTTGGATGAAATCAACCTAGGTGGGAGATTAACTATTGACAGTAATAATAATATGTTAGATTATTATTATTATTATTATTATTATTATTATTATTATTATTGACAGTAAGCAATTCAAACCGACAAACTTATTTATTTCGTTATTCAAGTTGCTCAGTTTAACAAAAATAATAGTATATATAAAAATTCAAACCGACAAATTTAATCGAAGAAGTGTTTTGGCATCAAAATGACCTATAACCTAATTCCATTTGTCACGTGAGCACATCAGTGATTTTTTTTTTATTATTAAACCGTAAATCATAACCAAACAATGTAGGTAATTCTGCGCAATAATCTATAATCATATTAGAACTTTACATAGGGAATCTAATCTGCAATAGTTTCATAAACCCGATCTGTTGCTTATTCCCTCACTTATAATAATTCTAACAAGTCCCTCTCATATTTCTATTCTGTGATTGTTTTTTTGGCGAAATCAAGTAATGTGATAAATTGGTTGTTGCTGCGCGCCTATTCGATGTCGGATGCCAAAGGTTCGGTTTCACAAAGTGGGCCACGATGCATGTAATTGCGATGTTTTAAGTTATTGTTGCAACTAATTGGAAGATATACGTATATGCACGTACAAAAAGCAGCGAGCAAATCCTAAAGTCAAAATTGAAGCCGTTTATTTTCACAACATATGTTAACTTTATACTAATCGAATACTGAATGCGTTTTTGGATAACTGTTGATTTTTTGACGTGTAGGCATATTGAGAGATGAAAGAAAACTGGAGACAATATCCCAGCGACTAAAATTTTACGTTATAAAAACGTTGTAGTTTGGTGTTCAAAACTTATAATTATAACGTATAATTTCTAACCAAATATTAAAAATACAATAACAATATATAGTATCTGATGTAGTAGGTTCCACGTATGTCTCACAGAAATATATAAATATAAACACAAACGAAAAGAAAACGATTACTTTATATCTTCAGATTTCCTTAATTCATTGGCAATCACAAGGAGTTAGACAACTTCAGAAAAGCAAATTTTTAGTAGTAATACTGGAAATTTCCTCTCATTAAAAATAATTCATATTTCTATAACATCACAGCGGTGCAATAGGCGCTTAGGAATATGTATGCTTCATAATGCTCTGTTTTACGATAGTAAGCGTCCATCCACATTTAAATTGATAGTATTCATGTAGGCTGTCTGTCAGTGAGTTTTTGTTTTATATTAGCATTCCCTTGTCTAAATCATTAGTTGTTTATAAGCATATAGGCCTACAACCTTTATCTTCCTTTTTTACTGTTTATGTTTATTCATTTGATTAAATATTGTATTATATTGTTATCCAAAATAAAATAAATTTGTTGTCAGAACTTTGATTTGATTTGTGTTAAGCTAACACAAACTTTAAAAATATAATTTAAATTGTAATTGATCATATTGAAGTACTGATTATATTCAATTGAGCATTAGAAAGAGAAAATTTATTTAAACGCCAATTTGTAGACCTTTAAATTGGCAGGTAATCATTTTAAGGATTTTTTTTGTAATAAAACGTATGCAAATTAGCAAATAATTAATTATTTCGATTTGTGTTTCATTGGAAATAATTATTTGATTTTAACAGGCATCATTTAACTATCGATCCTGAATAGCGCCCTCACTTCATATAGTTGCTCATAAGTTTTGTAAAACTTGAGTTTGAACTTTGTTATTTAGGGATTTACCACTTCAAAAAAATTACTAAATTTGTTTTACATTCCTTTTAACTGGCATTAACCTAATTCAATATAATATTTTCATCGAACTGTGGTTATAAGTGTCTCCGTTTTGACTATTCATTATGTTCGAATTACCAAACCCGTTCAAAGCATATTCCCATTTCCTATTTCAAAACTTGTCTTTTGATGTACATAAGCAGGTCAGATTAATGGCAGTTTTGGGTTACGTACAACAACCTTTCCTAATATCATGCTTATCCAGACTAATTTAAAAAAAAAAGCGTTTCATTGTCGAGAATTATCCCCACTACAATGGAACGCATCAGTTCCAATATCCTGGACAACCATTATTATGAAGTTGATTAAAGCCTGATCGTTACTATTATTCTCACGTTGACACCCGTTCAGCGACGGCTAAGATTGGAGATGAAAATCAACTAATATCATAGATTTACTCGTTTTCCAATGTTTTTGCATCAGTGACTCATCCGGTGTCAATATTATCAGCCACTTCATGTACTATCTAGCCTTCCTCGGGACATTATTATATCATTACGGCTCTAGCCCACATATTCCAGTCAAGAATGTGGTTTAATCGATATCAAACGCTATGAGCATCTACCCTTAGAGCAGTCGAACGATATCGATAAACATCCTCCATTCTATTGTACACAGTTCAAGTCCTTTATACTTGATCAGTGAGGTTTCAAACATGACGTACCGACCTCAGCCATATTAAATGACTTGATTAAAAATCTAGCCCAATTGTGTGTTATTAACTGATTGTAGATAAACAGTATCACAATTATAACACATGTCAAAAATCTAGACAGTTCGTGTAAGTTTCAAGAAAAAAGTAAAGCAAACATGGGATAATTTTCAACACATGCAAACCACCCCACCCCCACCCCCACCCAAAATTACAGTAAATACACACAAGAAAACATGTCGTATGATCTCATATCACGTAAACAGTTCGCTAAGAGTTTGTGTGTTGAGAATGCTGTTATTGTAATTTACTAAAATTGTCTATTTTGCCACCACAAATTATGACTTCAATGACAGGATTTTCATAATAGAAATATAAAAGTAAATTATCAAATTATATCATATTTCTGTCTCACTATCTTTTATGATTATTTAAATGATAGGCCAGTATATTGCAAGGGTAAGATTAGTTTTAAGTCCTTTCAATTTAGTACGGAAATGGTAGTAATATGTTGGTGTCAACCCTTGAAACTAATAAAAGTCAGAAATATAAACTTAAGAGTGTTACGGTACCCTCTTCTGTTAGAGTACAATCGTGTCGGTGGTTGATAGTAATTTATATCAAATCAAGATTAGAATAAATATTACATGTATTATTAAAGATGAAATCGATGAATTTAGTGTCTTTTTAAAGGTCCTTGTTTAAGGTTGCTATATCCATTTATGCATTTATAATTAAAATCCATCAATATTTAAATAAAACATTTAATCCTCATTTAATGTGATTATACAAGGGATTAACAATAATGAGACAAATGAAAACAATTCGGGTTTTTTTCTATTTTACAGACTTTCGACCTGTGAAATTTTTAAATAATGATACTAGCAAAGGTAGGATCTATAAGAACAGTAACAGTGGAACAGATATATTTATGTGTCTACTCATATACGAGAAAAATTGTTTTTTGACTAAATTAAAAAGATAAAAAATTACTTAAGCAATTCAAATATTGAATTTTAAAGATATACTGTGCCCCACCACGACAAAATGAAGTAACTGACAATTTTTCCAAAATTAGTTTTAGTCAATATCAAAGAACTAATAATTTTGAACATGTTGACATATTTGAATATGCTCAAGTTCCACTAATTATCAACTAGCTATCTTTTTTGTAGTTCATTCAGGATAGGAGGCGCCTGAGTACTGGGATGGCCGAGACTCAACTGGTGCTGGACAGGGTACATTTTGATAGATCCCTGCTCAGCGACAAGGGAGTATCCCCATACTGCAGTTTGGGTACTGGTGCTTAACCTTTAACCTTTAGTTAGCAAAATAAAAAGGAAGTAAAAAACCTGTATAAGACTCAGTAAAAACAGTGATAAGAGATTATGAACTGGCAAATATAAATGTTTATTCTTTAATTACTAAAAACAATGCAATTGTCAGCTGCTTCCATTTGTCAAGGTGGAACAGCACTGCTACTAAAATTTACACTTGAAAATTAAATAAAATCTAACTGTTCACGTTTTGATTTTAACATGTTAACTTTAAATTGAAATGAGAAGAATTCGAATGATAGGCTTATGCCTACTTTATAAAGTAAGTCATTATAGAATTTCGACAATACTTAGGGGCATGTGAAAGACAATTAACTTATTGCGTACGAGTGTGGTCAGTGGTTTGCTGCCGAAGAGATGCAGTCAGTAGTACATTCTCTCCAATCAATCTACCGGGGTAACCCATACTGTTCCAAAGGATGTAAGCCTACTGAGATTTTTGTTTTAGTCTAAACTAGCCATGTGTAGTTTACGGTTCCAGTACTTAGATTTTCATTTTGAGAAGGCCTCTATCAATTTAACCATGACAAAGCATTGAAAACGGGGCTCCTGCACCAGCAATCGAACACTCGACTTGTCAGAAGATCAGCATAGTATAGTTGGGTGGTTGTATTCCTTATGTGATACTCGAGTGTAAATGTATTGGATTGGATTTATTCGGTGTATACACTAAGGATAGCCCACGAAAGTCTAGAAGAAGACTTATTTCCAGTGGGGTCCTCCTGGTGGTGATTGGGCAGTACACCGGGAGACAATCCCTACTCTTTTCAGAAGAGTGTATGTTTTATATATTGTAAAACTTTCTTGGGTTACCCTGGGAATTAATGTCTTATCTTGTTCTTTACCTTTATCTGTTCTTTGTATTTGTTTTATTTTCAAGTAATCTATGATTTTAATTCCTGAATAAAATGAAATGAAGTTCTTTAACGTGTATATGGGCCAAAAATGCGTGACCAACGACTTAAACGTCTTATCCGAAACTTGAAACTTGAAGAGGCAGCGATGGGGACTTAGAGATCTCCACGGTTCAGCGCGCACACAGTGGACTACCAGATTAGCCGACTGAGCTAAGCTGCTCTCTGAGCATGTAACCCTGGTTCTAACCCATCATCTGTTTACAGGCTATTATGAGATATCAGAGGCTGATTGAAGTGGGGCCCAGCCGCCCCCTACCCCTTCCCCTATTTTCTTTTTCAAATTATAAAATATAGAGAAAAAAGAAAATAAATATTCAAATTTACGCCTGAGTGTCATTTCTGTCCATCTAGATGCGCCGTAATGAAAAAAGATCTAATCTCAGCCCAACAATGAGGTGGTGTAGACGCTTCATCTGTGAAAGTCCCTCCTTGGGCCCTTTTGTTTTTTATTTCTGGATTCGCCTCTGGATATTTAAGTTAGTTAATATTAATTTAATAACATTTTTAAATACATACATGATATAACTTTATGTAACGTTATTTTGACTAAAACGTCGTTTGTGCCTTGTGCAACATGCCATTGGTATAATAACAACTGATTTGTCGTCTATAACTACTGGATAGTCAATGAAAACAATGTGTTCTTGGAAACGGACAGTTAGTGTATTTGTTTACCTGTTCCAAGTATTTGATATTGAGTGAATACCAATCTATCAGTATTTCGATAGTTTCCATAAAATTAATTAAATTTCAGCAAAACCAGGAGAATAATCAAAATCGTTTAATAACTTTATGATAATAGTTTATGCCTTGAATAGGACCCAATAAAACAGGTGGTAGTTGCATTACTGAAGAACTATACAAGATTGATGAAAAAAATATAAAAACAGAAATAGATATCAGACAATCTAAGTTCACTTCAGTTCACGACCTGTTTCTTATTCCGTCTGCCCTATATAATATAGTTCATTAAACTACACTATGCAAAATAATAGTCAACTTAACCGACTTACAATACGAATCTCAGGCAAGCCGGTGGCCCTTTTGACGTTGAACATTTAAATCCGCTTATTTCACTGGTTTCTAAATAAAGAACCAAAATACACAAAAGCTTTTGTCGATCACTTCAACAGGTGGCTAGAAGAAGAGTGCATCGACATGTGCCCACGGATCAGAAAGAATGTTTGTTGTTGCCATCGTTACAACCTTAAATCTCAGACTGTTCATATTTAGAAAGGCGCATTTAACTTCTGTTCGGTTGTACTTCATTGTTTCCTGTTTTGTCTCGAAATCTTATTTTGTCTTCCACTTATCATTATCCGGTGCGCACATACCGATTTTTCACAATTGAGTTCAATTGTTAAAAACATCAACATAACAAGTAATTAAAACGTACACTGTATAGCACACGTTGAATTCTACAATATAATAAACATATTTTGTAAACAAACAAATAATTAATAAATGTTGCATAATTTTGTAGCAATGTGCTTAACGATGATGGGATTTGCCTCAACATAACAACTACGGACTAACTGTACGGTAAAAGCCTAACCCATCAAGTCCATGGAAAATTTGAGAGTACAGTACCAAAATTGATACGTTTTTGCTAATCTAATGTCTAAAAACTTTTAGTAACAGATAATTTAATAATATATTTTAGGAATATTATTCACTTCAATATTATGATACACAATAAAAACGATTTTGTTTTGTTTCTTTATGATTTATGTTCAAATTTTCCAAGACAGTAGTATTTGTCTTGTTATATCTACCGTACCTTTTTTCCTTATGGATTATAATAATGAATGAAACAAAATAATTAGAAAAAGTATGAGATTAATGTTGGCTTAATGAAACACAAGATGTCTAAAGAATACTACTAAACACAGAAAATTCGTTTCGAATATAGGCCATCCCTATTATATATTTCAATATGAACAATTATAATAATATAATATTCTACTATGTTATTATTGTAAAATAATCGGCCTTTATCGTCTACTTAATTGTAATTTGCATGCCTGTTATATAATTACTTGTTGCTATATAAATTTTTATAGGTACACTGTAATTCTTTGCTAACACACCCCCTGTCACTCTCATTTCAGCCAATGGTAGGGGTCAATCACCACCCGTTCACTCTTAAATATTTTGTTTTAGTTTTACATTATACCTTAAAATGTACTTAAATTCGTTGTCTTAGGGTTACTGACATCACGCTTAGAAATTTTGCTTACAGTCGCTTGAATGACAATGTACTGCATATTAAGCTTTATAAAACGAAATAATACCAAAGTTATTGAGACACAATCCCTCACCTAAAGCGATCGCGCAATGATTAGTCATCCATTCTTAGTTGTAAATTATAATAGTTATAATAATAATTACCTGTGGCATAACTTGCATACTTAATTCAAACAGGAATACCTTAAAGGGGCCGGCTTTCAACACGAAAATGTATTGGCATTGCTTACTAAGTACTAGTTTTTGGTATAATTACACATTTGCGAAATTAACACATTTTTAACAAGGTCTACCGGTAAATATAGACCTATATCTTATAGGCTTTTCAAAACCTGCAAGTTCGATAACGTTTTGTTTTTTGCTATCTCACTGTTAAGTATGTATAATTTAGGGGGTAGCTGATGTGAATACGAATCGAAACATTTAATAAAATACTCAACAATGTATTTTTTTTTCTCTACCTGTTAAGCCCACGTTTGATAATTTTGTATTTGTATATTTGCCATACAGCAAATAACTAAAAATATTAAAATATTAATACCAAAATATCATCATTAAATTTATGTATTGCTCAAGACCCTACATCTAAAATCATTGACACATTATCCTTGAATTTTAGCCCTGTTGTTAACATTTTACTAACGAACATGCATGAGGTGAATGATGGTTGACATTGGCAACGTCTAGGCAGAGGTAAAATGAAATGAAATTAGGAGAAACATTGTCGTCGTTATTATCATCTTTACCATTATCATCATCATCATCATCATCATTATCGTATCATCATTTTCGACATCATTATCGTTATCATCATCGTCGTCATCGTCATCATTATCAACAACATCATCATAATGACCATCATCACCACTACCAGCATCATCTGTTACTATTTTTTATAAATTTCTGATTATTGATTTGATTACAGAAATAAATTATTTTCGCGCTTTTTGTCATCTTCTTTTAATTCTGATCCGGCTTTTGCTTTTAATGTAAAGCGCATAGAGGTTTCTAGCATTCTGCGCTATGTAAAAATAAATTTATTATTAATTTATTATTGTCATCATCATTATATCATCATCATCATACAATCATCATCATCATCTTATAACAATAGGCCTATTCATGATGGTGATCATCATCATCATCATCATCATCATCATCATCGACTTCTTCTTCTTCTATAAATATATTCTATAAATCACGGATTGTGACAGCCCCTTTAAGTATCCGAAGGTGTTAAGTCTAGAACATTATTGGATTCGTATTGCTGTAATCCTCCTATTAGACATCCAATAACGATTTGCTTGACGGCCGTATAGGCTGCAATACGCTATAGGCAAGAAAGATAACCCATTTTTATGAAGAAATGCGATTTGTTGACAAAAGAACTGAAAAGCATAAAATTTGTCTAAGCGAGGCATAACGAGAAATTGACGTGTCCTGGATTAACCTTTATTGATTCGCCGACGGTAGATACACATGTAAAGAAAATCCTTATCGTTGCTGATTCTAGAATAACATTTTCTAAAGTCGAAATAAATTTGATTTTGATGGGTATGGTTAATGAATCATAGCCGGGTCATGGTTTTCAGAGAGAATAATTTATTATTGATGATGTATACGGTATAGACCAATACAGGTAGCGAATACAGGTAGGGTATTGGGATGTTTAAAAGAATGAAGCTATTATTGCAACATTTTAATTACATTGTAAAGTTAAAGAAAGCTGTATGATACAATTAAAGCTCGTGTTATTGTGTGCGTGCTAAACCATAGAAATATTTTTATTCCTGATAATATTTCTTTAAGTTTTTTTCATGGTGAGCTAACTCGCATCCTCTTGTTTGGTTTAAACCTTTTGTCATAAAGAACGCAATACACTCTTCAAAAACCCACCTAATTCGCCAACATGAGTGACGATTCAACAATGCTTATAATGACCCCGGAGATCCTACCCATATTTTATACTGTAGTTACTCAAATAAAAAAATAGGTAGGCCTAATTTACTTATTAGGCCTATATCGTAATTTGTTCTTCTATTTCTTAAAATGAAATAATGCGTAATGTATAATATGGTAAAGTAAACTTGGAAGTGAGACATAGGGCTATTCCTAGGCCCATGAATGTAATTTTAAATATTCGTTTCAAAATTAGAATTAGGCCTATAAATATAAAAATTCGTGTGTATCCAGAAAGGTTAATGTTTTATATAGGCATTATTAGCGACAAAGTTTGTTTGATATCACATTATTACGTCATATTGGTCGGTCTATAACTCAGAGTCAGAGCAATAAGCCTACCTTTTTTAAAAATTTGTTCATTAATAGCTTTAAACACTGAACAATGCTATTTGTATGTTCATTATGTATTTGATTTGTTTAGATTATCATTGAAAAAATGTTGCAGAGTTAAAATATGTGCTGAACGCAATACACTCTTCAAAAACCCACCTAATTCGCCAACATGAGTGACGATTCAACAATGCTTATAATGACCCCGGAGATCCTACCCATATTTTATACTGTAGTTACTCAAATAAAAAAATAGGTAGGCCTAATTTACTTATTAGGCCTATATCGTAATTTGTTCTTCTATTTCTTAAAATGAAATAATGCGTAATGTATAATATGGTAAAGTAAACTTGGAAGTGAGACATAGGGCTATTCCTAGGCCCATGAATGTAATTTTAAATATTCGTTTCAAAATTAGAATTAGGCCTATAAATATAAAAATTCGTGTGTATCCAGAAAGGTTAATGTTTTATATAGGCATTAGCGACAAAGTTTGTTTGATATCACATTATTACGTCATATTGGTCGGTCTATAACTCAGAGTCAGAGCAATAAGCCTACCTTTTTTTAAAAATTTGTGTTTATTAATAGCTTTAAACATTGAACAATGCTATTTGTATGTTCATTATATATTTGATTTGTTTAGATTATCATTGAAAAAATGTTGCAGAGTTAAAATATGTGCTTATAATCGATCGGAAGTGACGTTTGTTGGTCCGATGCTATTCTATGATAATGCGGACATTATAGAAGTACATACCCTAATCAGAAAAAAGAGCAAGTGCGCCATGTAGCTTACTATTAGCCGGACAAGAAACAATTGGTAGCATCTTAGACTATTTATTTGCTCAAAATCATACAGCAATTACATTTACTATAGTTACAGAATTGAAACAATAATAAACTAAGGGCCAAGGCCTATTAAATATAAGTATATATATATAGTATATAGTATATATATATATATAGTATATAGTAGTATATATATAAGTATATATATATATATATATATATAAACGGAGTTACAAAAAAATACAATAATGTTATTAAATGTGCTAAATAAATTAAATTTAAAATATAACTCTATGATGGATAATTATTTTTTTTTTAAATATTTATACAATAAGTTTTAAAAACTGAATAACTGTTGAAAAAAAAAAAACACTGTTCACACATCGGACTGAATTAATTAATTATAAAGATTGGTAATCGAGTGACTGATAGTTACTGCTTAAGATGAAGATTCATTGTGGTCTCAATATTAATATCATTTTGAAATAATCGATATCTAATGTACGTCATAATTTAAAGAAAGTATTTAGAAGTTTAGAGTGTCAACAATAAAAGATAATAGAAAATACGTTTTAGAATCACAGCTGCATGTTCTAGGATCTATTTACAAAGTTAGAAAATTTTAATCGAATTCGTTTTGTTATTTTATAATACTCCTTAAGTAATATATATATATATTCCCTTCGGGTGCGTCGGCCTCTTTTCTAATCACCTAAAAACTGAAACAAAACGGGAACACGGCAAAATGAAAACACCACAGCTTATTGTAATATGGAAGAACCCCTTGCGAAATATTGTATTGTGGTGTGACTATTTGCAGAGGTGTCGTGATTTCGTGAGCATTCAGTCGTTATTGTGCGGCTGTTTAACCTCATCGCACCATTACACAATTGTGTGGTGTGAACTTGGAAAAAAAGACCTACATTTAAGCCCACAACGTGTATTATTTAATGTAATGTGTATAGTACGTTCCTTTTGTTACAAGTACTCGCGGATTATCACACAAGTACCCTAACCTCACACATTTAACGATACATTTCAGAATGAAACGAAATTATATTTTTACTTAAATTTATTGCAAGCTGCCTTTTGTAAGTCCGAGGCTAGGTATATGTATAGGCCAACAGCAAATTCATATATATATACATATATAAATTATGCATATCACATATATATAGGCCTATATATATACTTATACTTATCATATATATATATATATATATATATATATATATATATACATACATACAAATATATATATATATATATACATATATACAAATAATACACATACATATATACACCCATACGCACATACATACATACAACAAACACACACGTAAAGGTAAAGATTTCATCGCCTATGTAAAATTGCACTTTTTCTCTACGTTTTAACATCTGTGTTATTGTATATTCTACTGCAAATACCGTCATATGTTTAGGACTCTTCCTTGGATATTCGGACAGTTTTTTATAACCATCCTATTGGTGTTTTATAAGGACAAGTTTCTAGGCCACTTGGTTGTGTACAACTAAGCTCAAACGGTGTTGGCATTCACGGCCAACGGGCTATAAACTGCCCGCAGTTTCGCTGACCCTGAAATTACGTAAGTGTTAACAATCGATCTACCGCTATGCAACAACCGGTACTTCAAGCGGCAAGCTGTGTTAGATTATTCACACGCTTCATAATTCCACAAATGTCAATGCAGTCTTGGAACTTGTACAACACTGCTCTTAACGATAAACTTGGCCCTCTTCACCATGCGCTAGCCTCAGATGATATACCACCACAAGAAGTAGGCACGTGTTTTGCAACAATCCTAGATGAGTTCTTTCGCGCAAACCCTGAATTTGTGGCAAATAATAATACACAGGGTATGAAATTTATGTACCGTATTCCAAAGTCTGTTAAAGAAGCTAGAAAATCTAAGAATAAACTTAGGAAACTTGCTTTTAGAAAACATTCAACTAATATCGATAAATCAAGATTTTTTGAAACTCTGAGAGTCTACGACTATTTGAAAAAAGAGAAAACAAAGGTTGAGAGTAAACGAAATACAATGTACGAAGAAAAGAAATATAGATTGGACTTCTGGAAGTATTCAAAATCACTTTTTAACGGAACCATTAATAGTAGTCCACTAGGACCGACATTCAACAAAGAAACAGCTGATAAATACTTTACACAGAAGTACGAAATAAAAAATTGCATTTCTTCTGGACAGGTTTTTATCTTCATTTTACCATCAGAAAGTGAATTTTTATCTTATTTTGATGTTCAAGGCCTATGCATTTATTATGGCTATTATTGTAATTACTTATTTATCATTATTTGTTATTATTTAATGCAATATAATTACATATTTATTATTTATTTATTTATTCAGGCATACGATAAATACAAAAAGCAGAACAAGTCTGAAAAATATATAGTACAAAAAATCAAGAAAACAATAAAACATCAAATGCATTCGAAGACACACAATTATTATACAATTAATTAAATATTTAAAAAAAAAATCCATACAATATACATATATATATATATATATATATTTACAATCATTCAAAAAAATAAACTTCTTTGTTTCTTTTAATTAGTTCTGAATTATTCATTATTGCAATTATTATGGAAATATATTACTACTATTAATTTATTAAATATATAATTATTATTTGACTGAGTTTTTATCTTATTATTTTGAAAATTTGTTTTTGAATGATTTATCCATACATTTATCATTAAAATGTCATTGCATTGCATCACTGTATATTATTATAATTATTATTATAATTATAATTATTATTATTATTATTATTATTATTATTATTATCATTATTATTATTATTAAATACAATAAATATATTTATATATAATGTATATAATACACAGTATTTCATAATTATAATAATAAAATAATTAAAATAATATATCTGTGTGATATCTCTTTACATACATTAGAACTATTACATATTATCCTGATAAAACAACAATTTACCCCAGGTCTTAATAATATATTGCTCCGAACATCATTACGTTCACCATACTCAACACGTTAATCACACTATGGATTGGGCCGGTCAATCAGTTTCCAAAACTGATAAAGTGTTTCACTCTCATAAAATCCAGCCTGCCATTAATGCTGCTGTAAACAGTTATTCTTTTCGCTGTTGAAAATATCCCAATATTGACCAAGTGTTTGCATTCTTCTCTTTAACCCCATTAGATCAGCAAACAGACTTAGTTCGTAGAGGCCTAATCATGGATTCTGTCGACAACAGTTGGCTTAAAGCCGGATTAAATCGTTAAACCGTCAAAGCAGACAGCAGATAGATGTACATTCTCCGCTTAACGACTAGGTTTTAGCAGGTTTTAATTGTTCCTATACAATCCTAGGCATAACTTTTACAAAAAGTTCCACAATAATGTGTTAGGTATGTTGAAAATAATTGCAAAGTGAATACAACTCTGAATTATTACTTTTGTTTAGGAATAGGATAACACTTAGTGAAGAGGTTTGCTTAGTCGATTAAACAGTAGTACTTGAGACCACCTGAGATTTTTGTTTTGCCTCTGCTGGTATAAGAAGGCCAATCGGTATGGCGAGTGAAGGCACTATACGTCATTAGCGCATTTTGATAAAGAAAAAAAATATAATCAGCAATTTCTGAATTTACCGATGATTTCGATGCCATTGATTGAATATATTTTACCTTTTTTACTTT
Organism: Anneissia japonica; assembly: GCF_011630105.1. Lineage (NCBI taxonomy): Eukaryota > Metazoa > Echinodermata > Crinoidea > Comatulida > Comatulidae > Anneissia > Anneissia japonica. Next base: position 2,373,850 of record NW_022704401.1, on the reverse strand, counting down.
TATAGATTTAATTTTTATTGTTCGATGATTTAATTGCTTTTGTTTTTGTTATATGAAAAAAAAGTATATAGGCCTATATAAGCATATTGTAGAGCATATTTGTATAATGTAATCATAAGACCTACTTTATATATATATATATTTATATATATATATATATAATTAATTAATACCTATCATCATCACCATCATTATCGTCATGTGTTATTTTCAAAAGTATTATGTGGACCATCTTTAATGTAAATCTGTATTTTGTTCGATGATTTAATTGCTTTTGTTTTTGTTATATGAAAAAAAAGTATATAGGCCTATATAAGCATATTGTAGAGCATATTTGTATAACGTAATCATAAGACCTACTTTATATATATATATATATATATATATATATATATATAATTAATACCTATCATCATCACCAACATTATCGTCATGTGTTATTTACAAAAGTATTATGTGGACCATCTTTAATGTAAATCTGTACGTTAGTAAATGTTTGTTCTACATCCTCTTTAGTTTATTCTTTTAGTACTTGATGCTGATATTAAACTTGTCAAGGTGTAACAAACAGATGATGTACAAGTTGGCCTCAATATATTGACACGTCCTCTCTTTGTCTGATTAAACAATGGTAGATGTCAAGACAACCTAATTATATTGGCCTACAAACAATTGATGAATAAAGAAGGATGAGGGGGCGAAGAAATTCGAAAAAAATAAACTTCACAAATTACCGGTCTGATATCGAACGACCACAGCGCAATGTTTGTCGTTTACGCATCTTCATTAAGATGAGTCTTTAATTCAAGAATCGGCGGTCATAAATCCAGAGCATCAAAGACAGGAAATCCATACTTGTGAGTCCAAAAAATCCGACAGTCGCCACGTCGTCGTCGAGAGACGACGCGATTGCATGAGACCGCGACGCGACGACTTCGCAACCGATCATAATTATTAAACGTCCGATATGCTCAGACAACTGATCTCTACTATAAAATATTACAGTAGAGATCAGTGACATGGACGTACTACCAATAACGGTCAGTGAACTGGCGTTGTGTTTAAGCAAGTACTTATTACTATATACAGCAAGAACGAATTAGTTTGTGTAAAGTTTGGCACTCACTGCGACCGACGGTCGTCGGCCGACGCGATTCTTTAGAGAACAACGTAACGCGAGGACGTGCGCACAACCGCTCGTTTTTAATGACGATCCGTCAAGACTGCCACCGACAATCAACAGACGGCGTCGGGTGGTCTAGCGCTCACAGGGACCGGAATTGGATTCGTCGTGAGACGATCGCAAGACGCATTTAGTTCCCGGCTTAAGAGCGTGCGCATGATGGCAAGATTGAAATATCAAAAATATTTTATGTCATAAACTCTCCGCGACAAAAGTTGCTTTCTTTCTGTTTTGTAATGAACATAACATAAAAACCATACTACTACAAAAATAAGATTTTCTATATGACTTGTGAAGGAAGTCACTTAGACCCAAGTTCGGTCTTTTTCATATAATAATAAAATTAAAACTTATAAAGCACACATTAGATTGTTATTAAATACTGTAGGCCTATTATCCGAAGGGATAAATGACTTGTTATTTCTTGTTTTAAAGTGTTGGTGGGCATCTTGGACTGGAGCATGGTCTTTGATTGCATAAACACCAATTCTTGGCAGACTGATCACATGTGCTTTTTACACTATAACTTCCAGGACTCAAGCGTTTTACCACTCAGCTTCCATCCATTAGGCTGCCTCGAGTTTGAGACAAGCTTTCAAGCCCATTAGTTGATGCTGCAGTCCTTCTTCTTTTTTTTCTAAAGGTTCTCTTAATTTGATTCTTTGTTTTTTTGTGATTTTTCTATTTTTGTATTTTCATTTTTGTATCTGTGATCGGGGAAGGGCCAACCAGTATTGCTACGTGATTCAGTTCACCTTGAACGGCCCTGGTGTCCCCATTTTGTGTTTAATTAATAATGAAATGAAATAGAAAAAGAAATCCTGGCGACTGACCTTTGCAAAATGTCAAACGGCACAGACAACTTCTAAAAAGTAAACAATATTGTTAAAGTAAAAAGGTTGACTTTACATTTAAGATCAGTTAATTATTTCCTGTCCATATTCATATACAGTAATAATTAGTAGGCTAGTCGTTATGGTTAGCCAAGCTTGGCTCGTTTAAATATTATAACACACAACCCAGGCCAAGGCTTGGTGACCGCATTTTGTTTCACTTTTATACCATAATGTTGACATGCACACAAATTAACGAATTATGACCCGTCCGTCAAATGATTGCAACAAATAAAAATCTTTCAATCACTGTATTTGGCACATGTATTTTCGTCACAAAGGCATCCGCGGTGTAGTGGTATGATGTTCATCACGTAAACGAAATTACTGAGTTTTAGTAGACCTATGGGTAAAAATTGATTCTATTTTAATTTTTCGTTCCTCGTACCTTGATTTAATTTTTCATTCATTGCAATACATGCAATACACCTAATTTATAGTACACAGGCCTATTTATAATGTATATATA
>NW_022704401.1:2330209-2371229 GCF_011630105.1 Anneissia japonica | reverse complement strand
CACGAAATTTCTGTTGTTCTAAAATATTACATCATTATATAACAAAGCAGCAGACACTAAAATAATTCTTATGTATTGTTATAACATTGAAGGTTAACCTATCCCCCTAATACATGTTATCCGTTATAAATACCCTGTATATTTTCTTTTCCTAAGATCACATACACAGTGAATAATGTATGTTAAAAAAAATCATCTACAGGTTGTTAGGATGGATCTTTTGTCAGATAAAATAAGTATTGAAAATCGTATCATGCAATATTTATTAGCTTCCTTTATGGGACCGTCACTAAACAATACTGAGATATCCCTTGAGTCTGAACGCCTAACAACACGCCGTATTTTGGATCCGCTGGGAACAGATGTGCTTTGTCGATGAGGCCATTCTTGTTAACAGCAAAGAACTTATTATCCAATAGGAACAACAGAGTTAAGTTCTGAAATGCGTATTAATATCTATTTAACTTCTCGAGTTAATACCGAACAATAACTTGAGATATGTACACACTCTCACGAAGAGTAACACGATATAAATTCCCGCGTTAATGCACACAACTTCTCAATTCATAGGGAATTTCTGTTGCCATTTTCGTTTCTGTTTTCTCACAAGAATCAAGTCCGGAGGGTGTATAACTAACGATGAACTATTGTTATAGATCTTTAGAAAAAACCGATCGAGATTGCACCTTTGTGATGGCCAATTCTACAGAGAGGTTCTCGATTTCCCGGAGCAAATTTATTTAATTTAATCCAATCTTAATCTCTGAGTCTTAATGTGGCAAATAGAGGTGCCTGTGAAAAGATTTGATTGGCAGTTCGAAGATGAGAGGCATATAGGCCTACACATCTAGGGAGAGCTAATCCAAAATACTTGTGGTTTCGCAGTGGATATTCGATCACTAGGTTTATATAGATACAATTAGTTCGTCAATTCGAGTGCTTTAATTTGGTCGACGTATTCAGAGTATGACAAATCAGAATTAGATGAAATACTGCAAATGAAATTAAGTTTCGTTAGTAAAAAGAGTTGTCATGTATAAGTACGGCCCTCATGTGCTCAAATATATAAATAAAATTTTAAAATAATTACAAGTTATAAACTATAATTTTATTTATTTAATTAATATTATATTCCGTTTTAATTGTTTAACGGGTTCCTATTTTTACATAATATAATATCAATGAAGAACATATCTATAAACGAATAAATAAGTTTAATGATACAAATAATGTATAAACAATACACCATTTAATAAAATATACATTAGCGAAATCAGTAGGCCTAATACTATTCAAGATAAAGTATTCAGTGGCAGAGAGCCACGGGTATTGCCCCTCTTGAGCTCACCAAGCGCTGCAAGAATAGAAAGGAAGACATGATTGTCGACAACGCCAGGATCTGATATGACACTTAGTTAGATTGATAGATTCAGTATAATGACAATCATTACTATTATTATTTATAATATACGGTATGCCAGTCCAGTTAAAGATGAAAAACATAGGCCCTAAACATATAGAAAAAAAATCCTAGTTTATGGAGGAATAAACTTTTCCCTCCATGGTTTATCGCTGTCGATATTCCATCATTTCTTTACAATTTTACATTGACAAATTCCTTCGTCGAATTAGATGAAAGATTGCTTGCGAATGTGTAAGGGCTTATGTGAGTGTTGTGTTAAGCCGGGCACGCACTGCGTCGTAGGACGAATCCAACTCCGCTCCCTTTGAGCGCTAGACGGTGCGACGCCGTCTGTTGATTATCGGTGGCAAGTCTGAGCTGATCGTCATTAAAACCAACGCGTTGCGCGCTCGTCATGGCTTTGTGTTCTTCATAAATTCGCGTCAGCCGATGACCTTCGGGCGCAGTGAGTGCCCGGCTTTAGTAAAACGAATTGCTGATTATAGGTAACATGTTTACTTTCCTATTACTATTTAATCGAAATAAAAGCTTTCACAAGAAAAATATACATGAAGAAAAAAATTAGTTAGATTGGGCTTGAGTCACTTTGCAAACATATTTAAAGAGTCACCATTTAAAGTTTAAATACCACCAAGGTTTAAAATGAACAATCCAATGTTTTAATAGAATGTTCGTTGAGTTTTCGGCCTTTACCACTTACAGGCTTGTAAATTCAAATTAAGTATTTTGAATTTGATATGTGGCTTTTAGTTAGTACTTTTCTTTTCTTAAGAGGTTGTTGACGTGAAGAGCAAATAGTTAAAGCACAAAAATTCTTTCGAAAAATATACGCTGAAGGCTATTACTTGGTCTCATTTTAGGCTAATTCCCACTTGAACCTCACTAAGTCGTAAAATTTATATTTACCTTTTAGAATATGATTGGAGCGGGGGTTGGAATATAGATGCAATAACTAAGTGTGTTTTCTTTAAATATTCAGTAGTTGAAATTAAACCAAGTATAGTAAATAAAGACTTTGTCATTTTTGCGCGTCAAACATAATGGTTTTCTTGCCGACAGCTAAACTTTTCAAGTTAATTATAATTAAAAGCAAGAGAGGAAAAAATTTAGATTTTTTTCATGAATGATAACAATGGCAAAATAAAGGACTTTATGACATATCATTCTCTATTCACCCTTTCACCCTCTTTAATTGTATTACGATTAGAATGATATATATGATATATAATTATATATGTAATATATATATATGTATATATATATATATATATATATATATATATATATAATGAATGAATGAACGAACAAGCAAATAATGTCATATTATATAAGCATATGTTTCACCGATCGTCCAATGTGTTAACATGCTGATACACGGCATGCAAACTATCGATATTCTCACAATGTGCATATAATTATAAGCCTATACTTCAATTTTAAGCCATATTTGTCCTACTTTAACTTTGAAATTAGGTGCTTAACAAATGCATTAGCATGCAAAATTTGGTTTACTTACTAAGACCAGACATTGCGTATTTTTTTTCACAGGCATCATGGCAGTAAAATAACAAACATGCGTTTGTTTCTGAAGCCGCCTGGTGTGAAGTATTAGGCCTATCTGTTGACGTTGGTTCAGGCATAGAATAGGAACTAAAACTGCTGTGACGTCAAAAAGTAATTGTTTGGTCCATATGAAATAGTTTATGCAAAAATGAAAACAAAATTAACGAAAGACCAAGCGTTAAGCAGTGGTGGCGCCAGCCGGCGGGGGCGGGCGGTTTATGCGAGGGCATATGCCCACCCGTCGGACAGGCCTGCATCCCCCTGTTGTCGGACGTCATTACGAGGTCGTCGGATCAAAACTAACAAAATATAGGCCTATAATTTTCCTATCCAAATATCGTCATTTGTATTGCCAATCCCTAATATTGTGGTCTAAAAGCTCAATTTGGACCATGCTAAGACATATAAACTTATTTCTAGCAGGGAATTCTTATTTCGGGACTCGGACCGATGCTCTAGTTGGTCCCTAGGTTCGGACACCCCGTCGGACATGTCGGACCCCTTGTCGGCGAATTTCTGGAGCCATCGCTGGCGTTAAGCTTCATTGCATTTGGTTTTTGATGCGCGTGTGCATCTTTATAACATGTCGCGGTGGCTACCGTTAAATTTATTAACCGTGTGATGTGCAGTCACTACCTATCTTTTTCCCATCCTATTGCTTTTTTTTGTTGTTGATGGTTTTGTTGTTCCTCTTCTTTTTTTTTTCAATTCTTCATTATATTTGTTTCTTTATTCAAGTTCTTTTAGACATTTGAAAGCGCATAAAGACATACGGTAGTATTAGGTGCAATACAAGTTTATAACCATAACCATAACTAGAGGGTCATCCGAATGGCGGGTTTCTAAGTCTGAGCAAATAGTATACAACTCAAAGCAGATATTCATAAAGTCTGGTATATTTATTTCCAATTATTTACACCTCTATACAATTTCTAAACATAAGCTAGATATTTCCAATTAGTTTCGCAGTACTAGTAGCATTTACACAACACACGAAAGTAGTAAAGGTTTTAATACTATTCCTCACAGTGACCTTTACAAATGAGAAATACTGATTCCATAATAATACATCAATGGCGCATCATGCATCCACATACCTATGAGTGGAGACGATCATGGATAAAGTATCTTGCCTAAGGACAAAAACCAATAGTCATCTTTACATAATCAAGCCGAAGGTCTTTCAATTATAAGACCAATTCGTAATGCTGCACCAAATGCTTAATTTAAAATTCAAAATGCAATTTTTTACAGCTATATCTCTTGAATATTATTAAATACATATCTGGAAAAGAAAATAAAATGAAGGCTCATGCAAATGTTGGCTCATTCATGATATATCAATGCTAGATCGGTCATGTTCACTCAGCACCGGTTATAGGTAAACCTACGACGGACAATGCCAACACTATCTTAAGCCTGGTTTCTATAAAAATGTACATTTCCGTTAAGCCCCACCCCTTGGATATTGTTGCTAAGGTCACATAGACGACATACGCACACGCGTGCATTTTGTGAAACAACACGTGTGATTGTAGGACACGCGCGTATTCATGGTCCTGTTCTGATTGGTCAGTTAAGTTTGATGGCCACTACGGAAAGATCCATTGCTACATTAGGTAGTTTTTTCGTCGCACGACGTTAACCTTAACGGATGACGTCATAATTTATTCATCTTGCGTTGCGGAGTACGTTAATTTCAGGATTTTAAGCGCTCGACGTACGTTAGTTACGGGTTTCGATTTGTTTACAAAAAAGGGGCGGAGCTATCGTTTTGCATGTAGGGTACTAACGTTATAGTTAAGGTTAACGTCGTGTGGCGAAAACTACCTACTGTCGCAAAACTGCGTAGTTGTCCCCGACGCAATCGAGAAGGCACTCCGACTAACTATTCTACTAACCAATCAGCATCACCGAAATCGGCAATAGCGTGCAGCGATTTTATGGAATCTAGGCTTTAGTCCTATGCACATAGCCTTCACCTAGTTGAGATAGTGACCATTAATTAAAGTTTTTCTTTTTTTCCTGAGTTGTATTGGACATATTTTAGGTCGATTTATATTGATTGAAATATCCCATATGCATTAACAAATCTTATTTTACTAGAAAGTTGTCTATACAATAAATAGCAAACGGTTTATAGACAACAGCAATTCCGAAAATAAACATATTTCGTAAATTATTGAGTTTAAACGTGTTTACTAAACGAGTTGCAAAATGTTATTCTACGAACACTTATTCTATTCTCTGAGCATTGAGGACTTTTCAAGTGCAAGAATAAATAATAAATAAAATAATATTTTATAATATATAATATATAATAAAATGCATTATTATATATAGATATGTTATATATAGGCCTATATATAGGCATCAGCCCTGATAGGTGTATATATAGGTTATATAATATAAACATATTCATATATCAATAATATATATTTTTTTTTAATTAACTAATTAAATAATAGTTTAATGATTAAATCAGGATATTAATTAAGTTATTTTTGCTTCGGATATAACACATGTATTATTTATCACATTTTAAAAACATTGTTCTATTTCTTCTAGGAGACATTGCTCTAAACATTTATCAGCTTATTAAAGGCCCATTGTTGCGCTGTGCTGTCTTGCTCGTAGTCTCAAACTTTCAATGCTCGTGTGTTGAAACTCATTCGGCAGTGACGTCATGTACGGATGAAATGTAGTTGGGGGAATGACGCCATCTTTACCAGGTGACATTGTAGGATGAAAACCTGGCATAGGTGGGAGGAAAAACCCAGGGAATGGTCGAGGAAAGCCATGTTGCTGTCCGTGAAACATGTTACCGCCAAAGAAGCTAACATTTCGATCGGGAACTGTTAAGAAACTAAACGGCTTAGGTGGTCCTGTTGTCGGAGACGCTGAACTGGTAGTTCTAGCAAGTTTTGTTTTTGGTTCTTCGCTGTCTTGCTCGGAGTCAGAAGTCACATCACCTGTATAAAATTCATGAAAAATGATAGTAAGATATGAAAGTTATTGATTGATTAATTGATTGATTGATTTATTGATTGATTGATTGATTGATTGATTGATTGATTGATTGATTGATTGATTGCTTGCTTGGTAATTTGTTGAGTTGGTTAGTTGGACTACAACGATTTACAAATTCATGATAATAATAATAATTACCGTTAGATAGCGAGCGTTTCCTGATCTCCACTCGTTCTTTGCTAAAATCTATTTGGTCCTCTTTCTCTTCTTTTTTGATTTCTGATTTCACCTCTTTCGGGGGTAATTGCTTTTCGTCAATAGAATTGGATGACGTAACTTCTTCCTTTATTGTAACTGCTGTTTGGATGTCTTCCTCTTCACTAGCATCATCACTTTCAACATCGATGTCATCTTGAGGAGTCTTCTCTTCGGTGTCAGATTTTACTTCTGTGTTCGAGTCGACGCAACGGTTGCGTTGCTGCTTCCTGTATTTTGCACGCCTATTTTTGAACCAAACCTGAAAAAAAATAAGGTATAGAGTATTTATTACTAAAATAGATAGACCTGTCTGACACCGTGACAGTTAAAATAGTGTAGTGTCTCTCTTATATTACTGTAGCATTGGTACAAGTTCATATAATGTGAAATGGAGCCTGTGGTGTTATGCAACCAACAAGTTTTCTTTTATTATTATTATTAAACTGTATATTTATTTTTTAGTACCATTTAGATAAGTAACATACTGAATGACATAGGCATACCTGAATTCTAGCCTCCGGTAGATTTGTGCACATGGCCAACTTCTCTCTCATTACGACGTCTGGATAATGCGTCTTGGTGAATGCTTTCTCCAATGTAGAAAGTTGTTGATTGGTGAATGCAGTCCTGCTTCGACGTTGTTTGCGATGTGCCCCGTATTTGGCTTCCAATAATATATCTGAATAAAGAAAATAATTTGGTAATATGTCTGCCATAATGAGTATATGCATTATAATAATAATAATAATGAGAGGTGAGTTTTTTTTAAGAAAAGGTAAAGTCGGCATATTCTCTTTGGTTTTCTTAGGACATGTTTTTAGTTTTTCAAAACTATAACATCATATAATTTGTTATTTTATTTAATAATATCATATTAGGACTAAGATAAGGCCAAATTTCCTTAGGACAAAATAAAAAATACTCTAAAATGATTAGGCCTATAAAAGTTTATCGGCATATCATAAATCTACTTATTTGATGTGATCGAATTTTTTAGTTGCTAACAACCACAAGTTTATAATATCAAACTTAAATTATTAAAGTAGGCCTAAATTCTGACGAATATATAATAATTCCGCCAAGTTCGATCCCAAGGCCTAAACTGTTTCTTTGATATGAGGGCAATGATCTTAACTCTTGAATTTTGGAACAAAGCCTTAAACCGGTCAGTGAATACATTTTTAACCAGCTTAGTTATATTAAACTGCTAATGCTAAAATTCTCGCACAATAGTTGACAAAATTCGACAATTACTTTAAAGCCCTCAAGTTTTTGAGTTCTACATAAACCAATCCTTAATACTTTTCAAAGGAAATCGAGAATGTTTACCGAACAACTGCGCTTACGGCGCTAATTGTACGCAATTGTTGTGAGTGTTAAGCTTGATAAAATCCCGCGGGCTACATACAAATCGAAGTTTGTTATTCAATTCAGTAAAATTGAATAGTTGGTGGGTGATTGTGAAATTGATGAATATACCAATTCTTTATCTAAATACTTCTTAAATTCACTAACAGGGAATAGAATCATACGCATAAGTTATTGAGAATAGTTTTAATCTAGCCCGGCCTGGTATCAATCCAACGTACGGGCTATCAACCTTTCTTCACGCGTGCACCTTTAGTGAAGCGATTACTAAACCCTCTTGGCATTTTTATAGAATTTATGTAAGCAACTTATAGTTTTGATAAACCTGTTTATTCGGATTAGCAGTTTCTCTTGATTCTGCTCTACTGACTAAATATTATAATAGGAATGTTAATATACTACACTGCAGCATTAATTAAAACTGACTTATAACTCGTTTAGCTTTTGTATTGGGGCAACAATCGAGTAAGCGTGAGGTAATTACAAAATGTACAGTAAGATGAATGACGTACCTGCAAGTCGTTCGGCTAATGTTAAAGGCTGGCCTGACGGATGGAAGCCAGGTGGCGGTGGCGCTGGATACGAACCCGGATAGAACCCGTATATCGGGTCCATAGTCCCAGGTGCAAAGAGCGGGTGGCGAACTTGACCAAAATATTGCATCCTGCAATATAAAATATTGTAAAAAATTTTCAATCGTTGGCTATTAATATATTTCAAATAATGTAATACTGTAATCGTCTCAATAAAGAGTTCAGGTTGTTTGTTACTTGACAATTATTTTGATTACGAGACCAAACAAAATTATTTGAATCTGATCTGTTCCTATCTCATCTCATTTCTCATCCTTATTTAAAAATTAAAATATCTCATACACCCGAACAATATAATACAATTATAATATTATGTTTAACTTAAGAGCGACCCACCCCGCGAGCTTGATAATACTGGAACTTATCCTCTTAAAAAGAAGCATTTGTATGGGGCTTGGAGATCGATGTTTTGGGGGTAAAAGAAACAAACATTAAATGAGAATTGCTTGTCTAGCTTATTACAAATTGATCTCCCTGCAAAAACTCTTTAAAATAATTAGACATATCTTAATGTTAGATTAATATTGCATTTTATACTACAATTTTCCAACATAAATAAGTAACATAAAATAATTCATCAAAATCCCAAGATGAAAGCTAAATTATTGAAACAAAAAGCAAAGAATAATAATAAACTATAAAATTAACTAATGGAAAGTTAATTTGAAAGTATTTTTGGAAAGTCCAGAATAAGGTGTACCGTAATGTTTTATTAATATCAATGTTTAACTTAATGCTACACTCATTACGTCTATCTAGTACTCTTCAACAATACAAATTTACTATTTCCTTTGAACTTTTAAACAATTAAAAAAAATTATTGTTTACATATTAAGCAGACACATAATAATACCGTTCCAAAATTATTGCAGGGAGACCAACTTTAATAGTGATTCGGTTTACTTTTATAGAATCTCTACTCAGCACCGTTTTCAATTGTCATTTTTGTTTTGTTTGTAAAGATTGTTTTATGACGAAAAATAAATGAAAATAAATTTTTGCTGAGTTTGCTAATAATCAATTAATAGAATTTCTTATAAAGATTGTGTAAATCAACAAAAAATATTGTTTTGATCTGGTTCTTGCTGGAAAGTTTATTGATCATCTAAAGACATATGTTGTAATTAAAGTTTTCAAATTATTGCAATTCTTATAAAAAATATTACTTGGGCATTTTCCTCCTTATGTGTTTATTTATATAATGATATGATAATAATAAAAATGAGAGTGTATACAAATAATAAATAGATTAAAAATAAATACGAAGAATGAATAGATGGTCAGCAATGTCTTGTGTAATAAAATATGTAATTTAGTCGATACATGCTACCAGTGTTTTCGCTTATACGTCAACCTGACTAACAGCGGCTCTACATAGACCTATTATCATTAATAATCATTTATTTTTTACATATTACATATATCTAAACACTCTTTAGAAGGAGTTATGCATTTAAATTAACAATTATACAATTATTAAATAAATAGAAACATTTATATAAAAAACATAATGAATAATTGTTATCATACCTGATATTAGTAATGAATTCCAATTAAGCAAAATACTGTAAAAGTGCTGAGTAATTTAGCCTGCGTGCTAAGTCGTTAAGTATTACAGAATGAACAAATCACAAAATATTTGCCAAAGTTAAATGCGTCGCTATTGTTGACTAATCGTGGTTAACTAAACAACCTCTCAACAGAGAATGAAATGAATGATTAGGAAAAGTTGCTCAAATGTAATTGCGATTAACTTCTTAAAAGTAGGTGGAGCCTGGTTAATTGCTCCAGTGATGCGATTGGTCGGATTTGATAACAATGGACTGTTCTGACACTTGGGGATCTGCGGTTTTAGCCATTCATTGGGGAGGAGCTTAGCAGCAAAAGTTATCTAATCATGAACAATAGAGGGCGTCGTCGATAAAATGTAACACTCATAAATTACTACACCAGTCACTGCAGTTTATCGATTATGGCAACGAAATTGATATGTAGAAAAAACACAACCAAGTCTAAAGTTAAAGGTTTCATTTAAAATTATGTTCTAAAAGAAATTTAGGTCATGGTCGATATTATTTACTCCCTGCCTTGTGTAAGGTTAACAGTGTACTGCAGTATAGCGACCAAGCCGCTTTAAACAATCATAGACAAAATTTTACACATTAACAAATCTGATTAAACCAGAACAGTGCGTTTACACATATATGGTAATTGCTTTTCAGTGATGTTGAAATACAATGGACATAAAATTCTGAATTAAAAAAAGTTATTTTATGAAATAACAGAATATATATATATATATATATATATATATATAATATATATATGTAATATTCAAATTAGGTTTGCTGCTACAGAACCGTAAGCACAATAAACAAATGAATAAATAATAACAATGCTCAAATAAGAGCAAGATGTTGTTATCGTATCAAGCATAGCCCTTGGCAACGAAGAGAACCTTTAGAATTCATTTGTCTCTGGTGAGGTTCGAACCTGCAACCTCTCGCTGTCAGGCCGTGTATCATACAACCGAATTAAAAGGGAACTTTTGTTAAGGGGCTATACTTGATACAATTATAACATCTGTTAATAACTATAAAAAATAAATATATAAATAAATTATAACACTGTTATTACTATTTATCCATTTATATAATATATATATATATATATATGTATGTATTGTATATACTGTATATCCTTGTCTCTTATACACATCTAGATGTATATATCTATATATATATATATATATATATATATATATATATATATTATTTATCGGGTAGCCGGGTAGCACAGGCACAAAGGGCGATGGATGTCACTGAACGAGTTAGGCTAATATTCCACAGATTAAGAGCCATGAGCATTTTCTTTGATGGATACCAGCGCTATACAAATCTACACTGTTATTATTATTATATTTCCTTTATTGTTGGAAAATAGTAAACGATATTACACCATATATAGTTATACTAAATTAACCTGAAGTTTGATAGCGCGATCGTCATCGTAACATCATGCTCAATCTCACCAATCAGCGTATTATAAAACGCAGTCTTATCTTTTTATTAATTTTTTTACTTCTTTATGAGGGCGCTAACACTGGCTGAAGAAACTTACTGAGACTAATTTAAATCAACACTGATCGTTATGCATGCAACGATGCCATCTGAAAAACTGATAGTACGCAAAAATGTTGATATATTTGTGTTTAAAGTTCTGTTTTGTCAAGGAAAGAGTTTTTGAACATTGCCAATATTTGATTGCTTTATTCTTGACTATCATTACTATCAGTATCGCTTGTTGATTATTGTACATTTGTGGTATTTCGTTGTTCTTATATAATTGTATTATTAAAACTACACCTATACATATTATTAAAATTACACCTATACATGTTTCTCCTCACGCAAATCCAGTTATTGTCTATTATTCCATCACGACAATAACAATTACTATCAACACTGCAGTACCCACTGCTTACTTGGACTCGAATTCACCCCTGGCCATCAGGTGCAAGCTCGGTGGTCTAGAGGTATGAGGCCAGGCTAGTGATCTGAAGATCGTGGCTTCGAGTCCCACCCGAGAACAACTTCCGATCTTTTTCGCAGTTGTTTTCAATGTACTGAGTACTCGGTACGGTACATTTCCACGTCAGGTAGGGCAAAACTACAAAAAAAAAATGAATAAAAAAATATAGAGAAATTAAACTAAGAGTTCCCTCAAGTTAATTATTTCTAGTTCTTAAGTCATGTTTAAGAACAACCTTAATGAAGTAGACATAATTGTCTCAAACACGAGGTTGAAAATATCCTATATACCCATTTCGAGTACGTATTTGGGGCAAGTTACTATATCTTCTCTACGAGTACGTTATTATTTTCAATTGAGCTAGATTGGAATCCATGTAACTTTGTAGCTTATGTAATAAGTTTGTAGGGCTGACAAAAATAGGTCTAATTAGCATAACAGGCCAGAATAAACTTGATAATCATAAAAGGTCGATAAAATAGTTGATAATGATAAACAAATCCTGCCTTTAATAGAATAAGATTGAATATTCAACCGAGGCATGATTGCCTCTTATGACAAACTTTAGTTCAGAAAGGAATATTCAGACTTCACTCAGGAAATGCGTAGGCTCTTTCAATGTAGATAGTATGATACTTAATTTATTTTATTCATCGGTTGTAGAAAGTGCAATAATGTATGGCTGCTGTGCTTGGTTTAATAGTTTGAGGAAAGGTGACTGTAGGAGACTACAACGAATAGTAAGCCAAGCAGGCAAAATCATGAAAGAGAAAAATAGTTGAAATAGTTGCATGGAAAGAATAGTAGATAAAATCAAATGTATAAATGAACATTTATACATTTAATTGTATCTACTATTATTTCCATGCAGTGTATAAATGAACAACATTACTCATCCTTAATACAATCTCTATCAATGGTTAGCATCTGGTAGGAGGTTAAAATCCATCAACTGCAAATTGACTAACCGTTATCCTTTTTACCATACTCCATAAGAAGCCTTAATAGCATCCAGTAAGTTTAAATTTAAACTTATTGAATGACAAAGTACTTACAAAGACATTTAAGTTTACCGTTTAATTGTTGCGGTTTTTTCCGCGATGTACTTTTGCACCTATTGTAATTTCCTATTGGACAAAATTTTAAAAATCTGAATCTGATTTTGAAAAAAAAAAAAACATCTGATGATATGAAAATTGAAATTTCTTCTTGTACCAGTATATCGCAATTCATTTTATCATGTTTTATAATAATGATTTGGGGTTGAATGATACTATTATTAATATGATACTCTTTGCTGAGGATAAAAACTTGTTATATTCTCACAAAATACAAGTTATTGTTAATAATGAGTTTTAACTGAATGGATTCGTATCATTTGTCTTTATTTCTCTCGAAAACTATTGTGTTCAATTAAATAAGGGAACACTTCTTTAACAAAACATCAAGCAATTTAGTTTTGTAAAGTTTTGGCAACAGACTAAACTAAAAATTGCACATACATGTTGTAGGTAAAATTAATTTATGTTTGCTTATTTTATGTCTATTTTAACCCTTACACAATACTTTTGTCTTTACTGATAAATCAATTGTTGTTAGCTTTGTTTTTCTTTTTAATTGTTGTTCTTTGTATAATTATTGTTTACTTGTATTATGTATAGACGCACCATCGTGTAGGTGTGTGCCACTGTTCCTAAAGTGAGGTCCAATAAAAACTGAAATACAGAAACACTCCTTGTGGAAACTATTCTAACGGACAAGATACTGAATACATTATGAAAACGCAATTTCGGTAATTATCGTGTCAGTATATAGCAGCAATACATTTATTTATCTATTTATTTATAATCTAACAATAATAAATAATAATGTCATTTTGTTAGGCGCACGTATCCATCCCTAGTAGGGGTGCTCGCGGCGCCGTTTTCCACCTGCCGAGTGTACATGTAGCCATTTTCCGCATTATTATGTAAATTAATTAATTAAATTATTTATTTACTCATTAACGTAAATTTATTTGTGTCGGACCAGACAGGATGGGAAAAGATAGGCAAAATAAGATGCAACTACTCTTCTATAAATCTATTCATTTATTTATTTATTATTATGAAATGATTTCCAAAAATATTCATCTATTCTCGTATTTATGTATCAATTTATTAGTTATCAATTTTGTTACCTTATCAATTAATTTTTCTTATAGAGGTCTTTCTTTAATGAAAGACCCCTCCAATTAAAGACCACTTTTCTGTGGTCCCAAATTAGCAAATATCTTTCATTTTTATTATTCTAATTAGAGACCAAAGCTGCTAGAGACCATGAAAACCCCAGTCTCAAAAGTAGTTTTTAATTGGAAGGAGGCCTGTAATTATATTATTAGAACCTGTTTAAAAGCACTTGAATTTATTTTCGCTTCCCCCTTTTTCATTTTCAATTATAATACATACCGGTACATTATTTTAGCACTGTTAAACACAAAGACCTATTATTTCGCCTTTACTTCTTGTAATCCAGTGTAATATGACTATTTTCTTTCCTGTCATGGCCTATGTTGATTTTTATTTTTAAATAGAACATTCAAATGACATGAAATAATAAGTTATTTGAGCATTTAAAGTACCAACGATTTTCAATACCAATATTTTCCTCCACACACGTCAATGTTTCGTTAACTGTGCATTATGGGAATTGACGATTTCTTTGGTATTAATTACTGTACTTTTTATTTACCAAATGAATTTCAGCCAACACCCAACACCTACACAATCAGTTTGCATTTTCTGGGCTTATTTAAAATTGATTTCAATGATTTTCATGGTTTTACATAAAATTTTCGTTTTATTGTGTTTTTAGATGTTCATATTAATGATTTACACGAAAACTTTATAAATTTATAATTATTTAATGAAAACTACAATGTACGAACAGACGGATGGATTTGAAACTGGCTGTACTTTTATAGTATTGTATTACAGAAGACGTATGTTTTATGCAAACGACAACTTGTGTTATGATACATTTTCAAATTAGTCAAAAAATACTAGTTTTTGTATGATTATTTTTAGGATTAGTTTCCGAACACAGTTCTTCACACAATACACGTTTTCTTTTCTTTTCTTTTTCTTTTTTGTTGTTGTTATAAAGTACAATAAGAGAAACCTATATGTCAAGGTAAATACGCAGACGTCTTTATTGTCTGCTTTCAATGTCATTACGGAAATGTTTTGCAAACGGATGTCGACAATCAATTCGACTATAATTAGTTATTGGCAAATTAAGATCTGACTTAACTTTGTTTACATTTCGCATTATAATAATATCAATCAATGTAAATACTCACTGTGTGATAAGACTGGTTTCAATTCAAATAACCGTATGCAATGATTACACTTTTTTAACGAATAAATAGTTTCTTCTTGAATTTCTTTATAGGCCTATTGCGCGCGAATTTCGATGGTGTTTGTTCACTGGCATGTCATCCAAACTTAAACAAAAATGCAACACAAACCACAGTTCAGATTCTATAACCAAAATATCTCCTGTTTTTCTTCTTGGAACAAATGGGAAACTCACATAGGCTTACTGTACGTCGTGCTAAGCTGTTTTGTATGTTGAAGAATCTTATTCTTCATTTCATTATATCAGTGTTAGTATAATGAATCAGACTTGTAATCAAATACTCACGCTTGTGTGTGATACTGTTAAAAATCCACTAGAAATAAAAGAGATACAATAATCCTTATATAAATTTCAAATCAGCTGTCGCTCAGACTGAGTCGTCAGTTACACAACTTTCTTTTTAAATGTCATTGATACCACTAACGTCCCCGTACACATGCTTTAAACCTCTCACATATCCTCCAGAAATACTGAGACTAATACTTATAGCAGGCTAGGCTAGCTTTACAGGAGCAGTGTTACTGTCCGTAGACAGGCCAGCGGAGCCGCGCTTGCCGGGCGAGACAAGCGTTTACGCCCGCTTAGTCACAAACAGTAGCCCGGAAAAAAGGCGGAGACGGACAGTTGTAAACCTGGCAGTTCTCAAGCAATCGCTATGATGAACCACTGGCGCGGAAATTAATATCCAGAAAATCACAACAGTAATACTATTATGGTGTCTGGAAGACAATTAATGACACAGCTAAGCATGTATACCATATGATGTATAATCATACGATTGTGTATAATTGCACAGATCAAGAACGGAATTAGAATAGTGATCTGTTTTTAGCGGACGGGTGATTAAACATTGGTACAATTCCGAACACCACGTAGTTACACAGGCTGACTTCTCTGGCGTTTACCCGCTAGATCATGGCAGACAGAGCAAACGCATGGCTACCTTAATCATGATTACTTGGTGATATTGGCCGTGACAAATCCTTCCCTATACAACCTTGTTTACAACTTAATTTTTCATACGAGTGTTAAGTAATGGATAATCAATCCAAATTAAGACGGTGCTCAACATCAATTGATTGATTTTATATAATTATTCTAATTAAACTTTAAAGTGCTCATTGTTTTCATATAATTGATTGGAAACTTTGTCACGGCATTTCGGCAAAATTGTGCTTGTCAACATTAGCGAACAATAGGAATTAAGAGTTTGTTTTTCAATAAAGACCTGAAAATTATTAAATTGAGGTTTTTCTATAATATTCTCACTCATTTTTTAAACACTGTTAATTCCTCCAGAAACAAACTGCCTGTGACGGTGTACCTTTGTAAAGTCACTCATAAATAAATGTGTAACGATTGTGAAAGCAAGCATCAATACAATTTAGTGGCCAATACTACCACGCGACCAATCACATTTTATAAATCTAACTTAAAGCTTGCTTCAGGCCGTCTATTCTGCAGTGGCCCCCTTCCGATAAGTGCCGCCCATCGGATATTGCTGCTGGTCCCACAAAATAACTTTGTAAAACATACTCAAACACGTGCGTTTGTTTAACAACACTGTTTGTGAGGTACGCGCGTATTCCTGACCCTGCTATGATTGGGCAGTTAAGTTTGATTGACACTCCGAAGAGGTCCATTTAGAAGCAAATGCAATCAACGCTCCTGTAACTTAGGTCTGTACTAGGGTATTCTTTTTTACTAGTTTCATCACGTTGTGTCACACGAACAGCACAATCGAACATAATCGGAAGCTTTTGCGTCTGTATGTGTCATAATTCTGCCATGGGTATCCAGTCATTTCTGTAACCCATTCCTCACCCCACTTTCTTATGAATTGACAAAATAATAATTATTTCACTTCTCATTTTGGTATTGTCCCAGGTTTGTGCTATGATTGTCTTCATTCGCATCATTAGACCTACTTTTTTTTTTTTTTGCTCAAAAAATAAATTTAAGTTGTGTTTGTATAAAAAATTATTGGATTTGATCATGGGTATTTCTCTCTCAGTATGATTTACATGTACTGTATCTGTATTGAGGGCCTCAATATTTTGCCAAGTTTACATAACTGTGTGCTTCATGCATCATAAAAGAACCGATATCAGCTTAAATTTCCGTTGGAACAATTTGTCTTAGGCATTTGTTTCCTTTAAAATATTGTTTCATTTGTTATTCTTCAGTATTTTCTTTCAGGCTTTATTTCTTTCAATGTGACTGGTTGATTCTTCGGCGACAATTCTACGTCTGATAAAAAATAGAAAACCTATAAAGACTATTGTTATAATTGATATTTCATTTTCATGCATGATTAAATCTCTAAAGGCTACGATTAGTTCTTGAAAATAATTATCCATTAATTATCTATGAACCTATTGTTACAAATGGTATTGTCCCAGGTTTGTGCTATGATTGTCTTCATTCACATCATTAGACCTACCTTTTTTTCTTGCTCAAAAAATAAATTTAAGTTGTGTTTGTATAAAAAATTATTGCATTTGATCATGGGTATTTCTCTCTCAGTATGATTTACATGTATATACTGTATCTGTATTGAGGGCCTCAATATTTTGCCAAGTTTACATAACTGTGTGCTTCATGCATCATAAAAGAACCGATATCAGCTTCCATTTCCTTTGGAACAATTTGTTTTAGGCATTTGTTTCCTTTAAAATATTGTTTCATTTGTTATTCTTCAGTATTTTCTTTCAGGCGTTATTTCCTTCAATGTGACTGGTTGATTCTTCGGCGACAATTCTACGTCTGATAAAAAATAGAAAACCTATAACGACTATTGTTACAATTGATATTTCATTTTCATGCATGATTCAATCTCTAAAGGCTACGATTAGTTCTTGAAAATAATTATCCATTAATTATCTATGAACCTATTGTTACAAATTATTATATGCGAGGTTTAAGCACTGTCAGTGGAGCCCTATATACTCAATGATGGCGCTAGACTATTGAAGATGACGCCAGGTTTACAATTGTCGTATGAGACGGTCGGAACGATCGAAAAACATCATTAAAATTGTTATTTTGATCGGGTCAAGAATTTCCCTCTTCAATCTGAATCAACGACGGTTTAATCAAGTTTTCTTTTAAAATAATAATTGCATTCCACCAAAAAGAAAATTTAACAAAGAAGAAAAAAGGACACAATCTTAGGGGTTGAGCTTCTTCTCAATGATTGATAGCAGCCAGTTTATATTGTCAGACCGTCTCGTCGTTGGTTGCACCACGATTTGCGGAAGGGAATCTATGTTTCCGATGAGAAAGTGGGGGTGGATCCCGGGGACGAAACCGACGGAGTCTCCGACAATTTAGGATTTGAACGACTTATTTATTCGGTGATTGATCTTATGCAATACGTGATAGCAGTCAGTTTATATTGTCAGCCCTTGTCGTTGGTGGCACCACGGTTTGCCCGACGGTGTACTATGTTCCCGATGAGAAACCATCTGAGTGGGGGTAGAAACCCGGGGACGATACCGTACCCCCAGAGGTTCTGAGAATTTCGGATTTGAATCGGACTTACTTAATCGATTGTAGGGTCCCACAATTTGTGAACATTACCTGATTTATTTTCTCTGGGGAGGCAGCACTCTCTCACGAATAAGGGGCCCTGGCACCCTTCCCCACTGCCCCCTGGCTCTTCTTTATAGTCGGTATACCATGGACCAAAGGAGAGCTCTGTTGGGTAAAGACTAAATCATCATGCACACCACGAGTTAGTTCAATGTCATGAATAATCAATAACCCGCTCCATGCACATGAAGCGTACGGTGATTTAAGTCGTGTCTTGCGAATCCCAGTGAGTGTTGGGACGAGTGTACAGTCCTGGTTACGAAACGGGTTTTGTGTGGGTGGGTATTAGATATGATTGCATCGATATGTCAACTTGTGGGGCCAGGTTATGGACTGTATCTTTTATAAATAAATATTCGCTGGAGTCTGTGATATCTCATGGATTCTCGAGAATTCTGTATTTCATTATTATTGTATGACTATTTATGACATTGATTGTATTAGCCTAACGAAGAATCTTAAAAATTGTAGTGTAGACTATTAGACTAGTCCAAGTCAGAATATTTTAAGAATAAACTATCGTATTTATTTTTTTGTTGTAAGGTTTATTACACTTTTAAGGCGGGTAATCAATATTACTTGATTAATTAAGACAATTATTAAAGATTAAATATAACATTTGATTATTTTCCAGAATACGTTGAATCTCAAAATGTCTCTGTCTCTTTTTGGTGTTACTGTCTTTTTGTTTTATTTAAATCGTAAAAATGAAGCAGGAGAACTGCATTCACACATACAACTGGGGAGACTTGCTCAGGGACGTAGCCAGGATTTTAAAGGGGCCGTATTGCGGGGTACGTAGTACCGAACAGGGTTTTGGTTTGAGAGGCCTGGGCCGCCACTGGCACCTTGTGGGGGTCTGGGGTGGGCGAAGCCTCTGTGAGGTAGCACATTCTGAACGTTTTAGGAATGTTTTGAGGGACTGAGGACAAATATTTAACAGATAAAGTGAAAATTGCAAAAAATGTTCTAGGCTTTCCATGTTTATTTCACTCCATTTCACATCTAACGGGCCAAAATTCAAACATTGTTAGAAATAAATCTTCTATAGATTTCCGTGGGTTATTCTTGGTGTTTACACCGAATAAATCGATCCATCCATTTCTGAAAATAATCCTCTACTCCCTGTTATGTTGGGAAAAACCACATATAACCAGTGGCTTATCAGGAATCTTTATATGGGAGATGATGGAGGGGAGGCGAATGTGAAGTGGGGGAGGATCAATGATTAGGCGAGTATTTTTTTTTTTGGTGGGTACTTATACACATCCCCCCCCCCACACCCGAGCACCCCTAGATACTACACTGTGCATAACCCAGAACGTCCTCACTCTTAGGAGGGATATCGCTGTGTGAGCCAACTTGCATGCGTAAAATCGCTGATGACGCAATTTTGAATTGGTTCATTGAAAATCAATTGTTCGCAGGTATCAGGCCTGTGGCAGGGCACAACCCCCAAATTCTAAAAGGTCCACTTTTTTAAACCTATTATTTCACAAAATCAATTATCACAAAATGCTATAGCATACATTGCAATAAATATTTGCCAGCTCTTCAAATCGTTGATTTTTAATAATGTGGTATGAAATTTGTTGGGAATTGACCGGCTCCGGTGATTGCAGATTGATCCATGATACGAACAATGTTATCTCAGTATGCCTACAGATGTACAGAACATTATAACGTTACTTCTACTGGTTCTAAAAACAAACACCAAAATAAATGAAATTTTAAATAAAATATTCACGAATTATGTGTTGAGAAATCCATTATATAAGACCCTCAAAATACTACTTTGTCGGAGCCTCCCGGGGCTTTTCCCACTAACCTCCTCTAGGCCTCTGCCCCTGGACCCCAAATTTCAAAGAGTCCACTTTTTAAAACATATAATATTTTACTAAAATCTTTCTTATTGATAATCATGGGTTGTAGGTTTTCATCGAAATAGGCATTTCGTTCCGCTTTCTAAATTTTCGCACCCTCCCCCCCCCCCCCCCAGTTCCGTATTCTCAAATTTGCATGCCTAAGCCCCCAGGATGAAAGCTGTGGTATTAAAAGAGACATGCGTATGGCGGATGCTTATCAGAAAAGACGGGATGCAGAGTGTGCCCTCTATCTGCGTCCATCTCCGACGGTAGGCGTGACCAAATCATCCCATTGCATGAGCGACATCAACAACGGAGTCGCTTGTCTATTGGCCAAGCCGATACTACAAACTATAAACACATATAGGAACATATTTTGACAGGAGCTACATCGCTTTAGAGCCGCTGCGAATTTCTCAACACACGGTGCAACTGGGCCTAGCAAGATGGTAAATGAGGACATAATACGAGCGAATCTTACTGGTGGGGCCCCTTGGGGATTTCGAGTACAAGGGGGAGCTGGAACCAACAACCCCCTCACCATCTCGAAGGTAAGTGATGATTGGGACGCGGGGTTTGATTTGCCAGTCTTCTTGTTAATCCGATCGTGTCGCGTTTTCTGATGATCAGTTTGTTGACCGTCAGCTTTTATGTTTTGGGGTCAGCTGTTTCGAGAAATAAAAAGATGCATTGGTGTGTACTGTCATCGGCCATATGTCGACGATGAAACATGCCTGTGACGTAACGATCGGCAGTTATGGTTGGAATGTTGTGAATGTTTTTCCCTATCTATTATAATTAAATAGGCCTACTTATCGACAAATACATGTTTTATGGTTTTATATAGGCCTGTAGGCCTACTTTTTTAGGGTTGTGATGTTGTCACGCGCACTTTGTATTTTTCACGTCGGCTCCATATTTTGGAAATATCACATTGTTAAATTAGTATAGATCTGTCTACTTGTACTCCTACTGTTTACACAATGTTATAATACAGTAATTATATCATAATGCTATACATAGTTTTATACGGTACATTTTTATATATCTATATACGAATATTGCCAATGCATCACATTCTCTACGTCATTACTTCTCTAACAGATTTGTACTGCATAATGATGTTGTATGCAGCTCACGGGCAAACATCCACGCGTAATATCTCGCGTTGCCTATTAAGGCGTTCTCTTAGCTCATGTTCTCACAATATTGTTGAAGTAGAATGTAAATTGAATCAAATTACTGAGATGTTTTTAATTTCCAACTCTCTTAAAAGGAGGCCAACTTATATTTGTTCATGTTCCATTATTCCACGTTGCATTTACTGACAAATTTTTCGTTCGTTTGGTTTAAGGTGCGGCATGTTTCTCCCTGTAATCCACCCGTTTCGACTTTAATAGGATAAACAGTGGCGCGTTATTGCGTGTATGTGTCCATGAGTTTCTAGTTAGACATACTGAGTGTAGCCTAGTTGTTTGAAATGTTGTTCGTACCGTATATATACATAAACCGCAAGTTCCGCACCGTCTTGTAGAGGTCCCCGTGCGATACCCGCTGACTTGTTGACAGAAAACAACCGGTACTTCCGCAACGAGTTCACGACCAGATATGTCATCCGCTATTAATGTGATACACATGGGACTCATTTTTGGTGGCTTACAATTGAGTCTATGTTTACGATGGGGATATACCTGGTGGTGGCGACGCCAGCAAGAGTCAGAGGGGCCGGGACTCCGAGTCGATAGTTTCGTATGGGAACACTGCTTTAAAAAGCATTTTCACAGTCTGAGAATGCCTTTTCTGGGAATTTTAGAAGTTTCTGTTCTTAAAATTTGCTGCAAACACGGTGGGTGGTGTGAATTTGGCCCGGAATTTGGACCCCGGTCGGCAAACGTTGATCTCTCGTAGGGGACCTTGGATTGAGTGGTGGCGCCGGGGTGGGGGGGGGGAATTTGTCAGACAGGCCTGGATCCCCTGTCATCCAACGCCACGACTAGTTCGTCGGATCAAAAATAAAAATAATAATAATTTGCCTATCCAAATAACGTTATTTTGATTGGTAATCCTAATGTGCTCTAAAAGCACAATTTAGACCATTCTAAGCCATAAAAACTCTCCCCGTAAACCCTACAGGAATTTTTTTTATTCCGGGCCGTCGACCAAGGCTCTAGTCGGCTCCGGGTTCGGATCCCTCCGTCGGACATGTCGGACCACTTGTCGCCAAATTTCTGGTTCCACCGCTGCTTGGATTCCTCGGTAAGAATTCATGGGCCCACTGACTCCTGGATGTGGTTTAGTTAAAATACATACAAATTCACCACCGGTGGTAGCAACCCAAGGAGAGCGGATTTAAGGAGTGGCACGGGGAACGTTCCCCAACCCCAAAAAATTCCCACTCCAAAAAGAAAACAATCGTTTTTAAATACCAAAACCCGATTCCAAGAGTTGTACTGTAGGCCCAATTACCATATCATTGCAATATATGTATTGTAGGCTTGTTGACCTAGGCCTATATGCCGGTAATTGGTCTAGCCATGGAGAGTACGACCATGAAATGCTGTGTCAGAACATTCGTCACATTCACCTTGGCTTGAAGAATGGCCTACTGTAATTTCAATCTGTACAGCAACGTAGCTTACCCTGGTGTTTTATTCCATCAGTGACTTTCGTTTTTCGCATTGACATTCTTTAATAAGGAAGTGTGTGATACAGTAGGTCTAGTTGCAGTGTAACGGTATTAATATTTTGTACACAGACCTGTATCTAGGAGATACGATGCGTGCGTGAAGTGCAGTACCCTCACTCCCATTGGAAAGGGGCCACGTTTTGTTATTTCCAACAAAAATTAAAAGGGGATCTTAAATCTTTACAATTTAACCAGCAATCTATCGCATAGGTCAGTATTTTGTAATTAAATCTACTCCACCGGAGATTCATTATTGTTGCCAATGGCAAACGTGGGTACGGATCTCGGTAGTCATGTGGTACGAATGCAATTTATTTTATCTGATATTTGAATCGTCAAATTGATAATATTAAGAACGTCGCAGGTACCATAATATAAGTTGAACCAAATACGCGTGGCACAACGTATCACGTTGATGACTCTTATGCGGATCTTGAAATAATTATATTCAACACCTGGTAAAGTTGATTTTAATTTCGGATAAGTAATAAAGACCGACTATTTCCAATGGAACTAGGAAAAACAAATTATAAACGTGGTAAAAGTATGTAAAATAGCTAGCTTCTTCAATTTATAGAACGTCAAAAACGCATTCTGTTTAAAAATTCCTCGTAAAACTTATATAGTACATATTAAAATGCACGCCATCGTGTTGAGATTCAATATTTCGACATAATAACTTTAATTGAACTAGGCTACTGACTTTTTCAGGCGCTTCGTTTTTGTGGCCCAATTAAAGATGGTTAAGAAGAGCAAAACATTGCAATTTTTTAACCGTCTCCGTGGCGCAATGGATAGCGCGTTGGACTTCTATGTGCTAATACGATGTAATTCAAAGGTTGCGGGTTCGAATCCCGCCGGAGATGTTATTATTTTCTTTTTTCATCATAACATGTTGTGTCTGTAATGAGCTATACAACTTAAACAAAATAATATTTTAATTTCTTTCTAATTAATTACAGTAATATCAATTGCAATTTGAACGATAATGACGCCACAGGCTGTATCTTTGCGCCGTTACTTTTTAGTGGCAGAATGTAAAGATTATTACGCATACAAACCAGAAAAACTTAATTGTTTCGTTATTTATTAGAAGTATAAGTTTTTATTTTTTATTTTTATTCTTTAACAAAGATTTAAAAATTGGTTTACTCCTTTGTAAAGGGGAAAACATAAAAAGAATATAGAGATCATGTAACGGCATTCGAATTAATGCAGAAGATCGTTTAACTAAGTTATACTACCGGAGATATTCGCATCCCGAAAGTTTAAATATCATGATTAATACTTAGTATTTGGATTCTAATCAGTTAAGGGTCATATTGGCAAATGGGTTAAAATTTAGTACTGTATCTGATCTTATTGGTTTTAATTTCGTTCCCTTCGATGCTTTGTTTAAACTAATGTTAACGTTCTATGGCCAATATTGTTTGGTTGGCCTAAATGTTTACGAATAAGCAATAACTGATGGAAGAGAAGGAGAGACATATAACAA
Source organism: Anneissia japonica (assembly GCF_011630105.1). Classification (NCBI taxonomy): domain Eukaryota; kingdom Metazoa; phylum Echinodermata; class Crinoidea; order Comatulida; family Comatulidae; genus Anneissia; species Anneissia japonica. The sequence continues at coordinate 2,346,484 of NW_022704401.1, read as the reverse complement.
GTTGAGTTGTGTAATGCGGATACTATACATTGTCTGCATTTGCTTATTAATAAGTTAGTATACGCATCTGGTTTTAATACAATAATATTGTGCATTAGTTTCAAGTTCATTCGCACACTGCTCAGCGCTTCTCGCACACTGGCTCATGCGCACGCACATGACACAATAATGCCCTGATGCTCACTCTGATGTGAAGCGATGTCACACATAACCACCACAGGTATGGAACGCAAAAAGGGCAACCTTGAACACTTCAACGATTATACAAACAGTACCAACGAATACACAGGCACTCCAATGAATGTACAAGCACTCCAATGAATATTGAAACACTCCAACGAATATAGAAACACTCCAACGAATATAAAAACACTCCAACGAATGTACAAGCACTAACGAATATAGAAACACTCCAACGAATGTACAAGCACTAACGAATATAGAAACACTCCAACGAATATAGAAACACTCCAATGAATGTACAATGTATTTGACATATAGAAACACTCCAACGAATATAGAAACACTCCAACGAATATAGAAACACTCCAACGAATATAGAAACACTCCAATGAATGTACAAGCACTCCAACGAATGTACAAGCACTCCAACGAATATAGAAACACTCCAATGAATGTACAAGCACTCCAATGAATATGCAAACACTCCAATGAATAAACACTTCATCGAATATAGAAACAATCTAATGTATATAGAAGCAATGAATGCGTAATAATAATAAGAATATGTTATTACCAGAATTATGACAGTGCAATGTTAAACAAATTACACTTTGTTTCGTTGAAATGATTACCAGTACAGAATGCAATGGTAAGAGATATAATTGAATTTCTTTTGTTGAACAAAATATCTATAAAGTAACACTATTGGTTTTTTATTTTATATTTAAATCTATTTGTATTTGTGAGACTGTGATGCCTTCCAACTTTTATAAATACATATCTTCCTGTACTCCACTATATTACCAAGGACTTGTGCTACAACTTTATAGCAGGGACATGGTTAACGTTACAGTCGGAAATTTATAATTCACAATATTCAGACCCGGTACGGTTTTACTTGGATACAGTATAGTATTCCGCAAATTTTCGAGTTTTCCTCAATCTTGCACCGGTTCTGGGTTTTCCGTTAGATGTAATACCCCAAGAATTACTTGTAACGATTTGTGTAGGTTTATTTAATATGATCAGGCACATGTACATATGCTTACCTTAATGTATAGGACCAATTAACAATTGAATGCAACCGTTTTTTAATGGGGAAAAATAATTGTTTACATTGTGGAAGGTCGGTCACAGTATTCAATTAAGGAGCCTGCTGCATCACATTAGTTTTTGCGGAGCGATGTGCTTGCGAGGCTAAATTGATGATTAATTACCTCCTGAAGCAACGCACGACGTAACAGTTTTTCATCCTGAGTCCCTGTAAATACTTACCAATGTTAATTGTAATGTTAATTAATTGTTAATGTTAATTGTATATAAGCTATATATATATATATATATACTGTCTCTTATACACATCTAGATGTGTATAAGAGACAGTCGTATTTCCTATATCTATCTCATTAACATTCTTACCACGTCGTGCTGCTACAGAGCCCTTTACTTTTAAACTTTATGAAGAATGTTGAGAGACGAACAAGGAAATAAAGAAACTGTATGCTTATTTTGTATATAATTGTCCTAAAAATGTGTTGTGTAAAATTATGTGCCCGTTCCAGATTTTCAGTATTGATTGATTACGAACATTTTGTTGTGGTTTTACTTTGAAATTTATGACCTCTAAGCCAATGTGTTTGTTAACAAACTTAACTTTAAAATATCAATATTTATAATAGTAATAATTAACGAATTTTGCGTTCTCGTCATTTATATGTAGAAATCAAACGCGTTTAAAAGAAATAAGTAATGGCCGATCAAGCGGATTGGGTTGCAAATGGGCGCTCACCCCCTCCCCATGGCAGCAATAAATATGTAATTTATATAATAATATTTAGGAAAATACCCATCCCAAACCTCTCCCCTCTCCTTCCCACCAAAAACATTCTGGGCCTGTCACTGTGAACATTAATACACATACTGCGCACGCTCCAAGATCAAATTCGTCAGGTGACGCGTTAAATTGAATGTGGTATCCGTTCCATCTGCCTACCTGCTTTCTATCTGTCGCCATTGTGTATAATACCACAGTCTTTGTATCTTAACAAATAACATTGAGATCAGTCTACACACTAGTACAGGGGTTCTCAACTGGCGGGTGGCGGCCCGCGAGAGCGTGTTATGCGGTCCGCGAGAACGAGCCGAAAATAATATTTTACGTTAGGCTTGGGGCTTCTAACCTTTATAATTTCACATTCTTGTTTTTGCCAACTAGGCTTATAGGCCTATACTGCCTCACAAATTGTAGCGATTTATTCAATAAAATCGGGAGAACTATTGCAGCAAACAGTAAGGAAAAGAAATCATAAACAAACTTTCGGCCTCTCGCACTGTCGCTCGCTTGATGTTGTGGGTCAGGATGTTTTGTATGAGCGTCTATCAGCTTATTATTTTCAAAACATTTTAAATTGTTGATGGTGGGGCAGCGAAATGGGATAGCCCCTCCTCCCGGTTCGCGCCTGCGGCGCTCGGATGGTGCTACGAGCCAGAGTACACCTCCTGTCCAGCCCTTCAAATTTTTTAAATGAACAATTTTGGCCCCTATTGCGATATAGTTGAGATCCCCTGGCCTAGTAATTAACATCCTCCAAAATGGGCAAACGTGGTCTCTTACGAAGACGTATTCAAGTATTCTCAAAACTATACCCTCTCACCACACCGTTGGAGTGGCGTATCTAATGGAAAGCGTTGTTGGCGCGTTCAAGTTCACATAGGCCTAAATGTTCAACATAAAGATTGCAACCCAATGCATCTTCTCTGGTATATTTTGGAGCTAATCATGTTGCACCCTATTTATCCATCACGACATTTGCATTGCACAGCATTGCCGTTGTCCACAAAGTTATAACATTGTCAACTAACTCCTGGTATATTTGAACACTGGTTATATACAATTATGAAATTATGAAATTTATCATTATTCAAGCATGACGTCACATTTAGGTTATGAACGAATAAAGGTATACTGTTGGGAATTTCAAATTATTCTTGCCTGAGCCTGAAATACAGCACAGCACGTGACTTCACTCTTGCACGCACCACTAACCAAGGCCTGCTGAGTATGTTACAATTAGTAATACTAAATACAGCCTGTAGTATCATAATTAAACTTTAAAACAATCTAATTTAATAATTTATAATATACGTCTCATTTACTAGGTTCGAATGTTAGTGAATTTAGTTCCGAAGTAAACAACAATTCGTTGAATAAATAAACCATTGTTTTTGTAGTATTGCACGAGTAATTTTAGTATAATTAATTACAGCACAAGTACCGCGTAAAAAGACACGTCAGTGGGTTTAATCGGATTACTCGCTCCGTGTTCGCTCACTACATAATCATACTATTACGGGTACATTTCAAGGAATGTATTTTATGTACAGTTGTAAGCCTTTACATTAGGAAACTCGATGTCATTAAACAATAATACGTCAATGTATCATCAAACACGTCAGTAGAGTAATGTCTGTTTTGAATGGTTAATAACGTACCGTATGTTAAATAATATTGCACTTTGAAATTTGTCATAGTGGGGAGTGATGATGAAGACGATGACAGTGTGGTATTATGATGATGTTAATGGTGATGATGGTGATGGAAATGATGATGATGATGAGGATGAGTATGATGATGATAAGGATGATGTTGATGATAGGGTGAATTATGATAATCAGGTGCGGATCCAGTAGGGGCACGTGGGGAGCACGTGTCCCCCGTTTTGACACTAAATTTTAAAAAAAATCAATTCTTACATTTTCTGAAACTGTTGTGTCCCCCCCACCCCACCACGTTTGAAAAAATTCTGGATCCGCCTCTGATAATAATGATGATGATGATGATGATAATAATAATAATAATAATAATAATAATAATAATAATAATAATAATAATAATAACTTGTTATGAAAAATTCAAGCATTTAGAGCGAGTCCTTTGTCGAGGGTAACAAGGAGGTGAATGACTTGTCATTTTGGCACAGACGAATCAATAACTACTCCAGTACCATCTCTTCAGCAAGTAGGCCTAGTATATCATAATTTTCGTTGACGATTGAAACTATTAAATTGTCTTTGAGATGGAATTAAAATGTCATCTTTCTTTAGGATACCGTAGATTCAGATGTCGACATGCCGCTAGGCATAGGTCTACCAAGTTATAGTAATTAATCTTGTGTACGTGGGGTTTTTCTTCATATTGCTAGGTTTCGAAACAGCAGGGAGAGTTTTGTTTCTTACTTCATGGAGTCATTGTTCGTATATCATTCTGTTTGATGTTGCGTGGAGTGGCGACTCTTCTTCTGTTGCTGAGCTGATGAGATATGGGTTGCACGTGCTGCTACATGATGAAAGCAATATCGATGACTTTTAACGCAAAACACAAAAATCAATAATGATTTATACGTGTGGGTGCACTTGTAAAGCTACCGCGGCAATCTAAAAAATAACGCGGGTTACATTTGTTTGGGTGACGATAATCACCCAGCACAAACAAGGATGATAAACAAGCAAGTGCTGGTTTAATCCCTTATCACCTGTCGGTAATTTATACTCTACGCAGTGGTATTATTCCACTATGATGTCATAGTAGCGCGTACCGTGTATTTTAACTATCAACGAGCGCTCGCGTCAAGCTGTGACGCAATCTGCATTGCAGCCAATCGCAGAATGAATTAATGGAAAATTGACGTCATAGATAGTTCCAGTCTTCATTCGTCCATTCAAACATGTGAGCCTTCTGTGCATTGCTACGATGCAGCCGTATCCTCATTTACGTGTAAACGTTCTCGATAATAACCATAACGTATGGCCTATACTGCACCGTACGCATTCTCGACATTACATAAACTAAACATGTGAGAATACCACTTTTATTGATTAACAATTGTTTATAGGCCTACATCAATCAGTCCGGTGAGATGAGCATCTATGAATTAGCATTTCATGCGTAATCTTCATTCATAGTGTGTACGACTATTGAAGCCTATTGTCAGTGCGTGAGCTTCAACAGGGATGATTGTAAACTCGTGCTAGATAAAATCATCATCAGGCGCATGATTAAACATCAGCTATTTTGAGATGCCGGCGAATTCCACCGTTACGGTTTTCCTAATCCATTGCGTACCCAGAATACACATAATAATGATGATAATGATGATGTGGAGTGAGGAGGGGCTCGATACATAACTTAACATATGACGTGGCGTGGGAAGTGGTGTGCGCAACCCTCCTCCACTAGATACGCCACTGTATCTGGTTAATTAATACTGTTCTTTGATAAGACAACCATTTTTGTATATTACTGTATTCACTTTTTGTGACTGTCGCCCCGACAAACAAACATTGAGACTCGCTCCGCCAATGGCTCTTCCGTATTCGCGGGTCCTCTTCCGTAATACAGAATATTGTAAGTTACCAACCAGCTATCAAAATGTTACCTGATCATGTGACACGTGACATATTTTCTTAGCCATCAGGATAATGCTCTCGCAATCCGATAGCTTTTGCGTTACTCCACGTTGTTGTGAAACATAACTCACGGCGATTCATATTCGACAAGCCCCCGTACTCGCTGTGATCGACCGCCCAGGAACACAAGACTGCGTGTGCTCGTGAACTTCGACCAAATCAATCGTATCCTTCTGGTTTCGTCAATTTACATTGTTTACAATTTCTCTCCGGTCACGACTTCGTCAATTATGATTTCTCCCGATATAAACGGACGGTCTTTAAACCAGAACTAGTAAAAACATTTCGTGTTTCTCTAAAGACCACAAACGCAACGAGGAGATAAGCGTCACGCCGGGATTTTAGAATATCCCACGCCAAGTTTTCATTGGAATAACCACATAAAGTGTTTTAATCAAATTTTAAAAAGAGCTATATTTGGTTTCAAACAAAAATACGTTGAATTAGGACTTCTTTGCTCAGAAATTCACCCGTACAGTTCATTACTTTGCGGTCATTGAATCATCTCTTCTTTCATGGGATTCTCTTATATTTTGACAATTTTATGAGGCCAGCTTTGCACTTTGATTTCATTCATATTCAACTTTGGCCTACATCTATACTTTGATATTCATTCCGGCCTAGGAGTCTATTCCTTGTTAGTCTTAATGGCTTTATTCTTATTTACATATGTACACTAAGTTTTAACATGTTATTTTGCACTGCTTGTTTAGTACATCTACGGTACTTTACCGCATTAGAAGTTTTTTTTCTCTCTCTCTCTCATGTCAGCTCTTTCACTCATGATCAGTAACTAGAAAATCGGGTTCAAACTGTGAACAATTTTTTTAAAAAGTGTATAGGCCTAGTTTAGTATTCTTAGTACGGATAATATATGCTTTATTAGCTACAGCGCATAACGATCTTCAATCTTTTAACACAAATCTAAATATGTAAATGGAGATTCATTCCCGAGCCCCTTGGATATTTGGGTCCCAAAATAGTCTCATCGCCACCTATAAACATTTTGATTTTGTATTAAATAGACCCACAAGGTGGCACTTTATATCGACTGTAATACAATTACTGTAGGCATAGGGCCAATTTCATTTAAAAAAAAATACCAAAACGTAGGCTTATATTATTATACCGTCTTGACGAAGTTCAACAGTAGGCACTCTGCGCGCGCCATACAGTGACGTTTCATAGGAAAGAAAGAAGGGAACGCAAGCCCTGGAAAAAGTTTACCTTCCTCCAGGTTTTCCATTGGAATTTTAATGAAATATCAACAATCAAAAAAGACGATAATACCCAAGATACGCAAACTGACACAATAAGAACATTACAGTACATGAGGCCTATTGACACTTTGACATTATGTTATGTCACGTGTTGTTAGCAACCATTGGCATTTGAGTCTACCTCGTCAATGCTTTTATTCCACTTAAAATACCACACAGTTGATTGTATGTTTATAACAGTTGAAAGTGCTTCCTAGATACTGTAACGTTTTGGTCTTCCACGTATGAGCGTCATACACAGGAGTTATTTTAATACAGAGCAAACCGGTTCGAACTATTGTAAAAGCTTAATGTTTTCTTAAAATTTAAATGCAAATAAAAAAAATATAGTAGGCCTATATTTTAGTGTTCGTGTATCCTTGGTATTTTAAATCGCCGCAATGTAACAATTTTATTGTTGAATTACGTAGGCCTATGTTACAAATAAGATAAACATGATATTGGATCGATTAATCGATATTAATTAAAGAATTTAGACATAAGGTATTTAAAGGGCAACATTTACTGATTTAACTTTTTTTTTAAATTTTAAATTTCGATCGTAACATGTTATTTTTCTTATTATTATGTCCATCCTATAGATAAATTATTGTTGTACTTATATACTGTTACTTTATTTTTTTTTCTTCTTTAACTCATTTTGTATTTGCATTTGGAATTTGGCAATAAAAGTGAAATGAAACTTAAAGTTCCTCGAACTTAACTGGCCTCCATCCACAAGTTTTTTCCTATTGTTTTGACATTTATAATAATGAAATATCAATAATTCTCATTTTGAATTTTGTTTAAGCAACTATAATTCTTAAGTGAATTGTATTGTTCTAAAAAGAACACTGTTCATTATTTATGTGAATGTTATTTTGTGTGTGAAAAAAAAAACCTAATGTAGAAAAAAAATTGAGAGTTAGGCCTATAAAATATCATATATCACAAACCAAAAATGCATGGAAATAGGACGCTAACTTGCTCGTGGGCGCGCACCACGTCGTCAGTGTCATACGTATGAAACGTGTCTTACCAAATATAATCTGAAATTAACAACTCACTACCATTAGTTGATATGTCTTGGACCTGAAAGAACCCTTTCTACAGCAACAATCCCATTGGTGCTGGGCCTTCGATAATAGGCCTGATACTGTAACTGTGTGGTTTTATATTTCGAAAAGCCATAAATTGCTCATTTATAATTATCAAATTCTTCCTATCAAAATACAGACCGAAACACTCGAGTTTCGTTGATTTAGTAGATGCTTTCTTTACTGAGAAAATTCTTTTGCAGTATTCTAGTTTATTGCAAAGTATGGTTATACGGGATAATTTTCCTATCCATTTCCTCTCATGCATTACCAGTAAAGGGAACTATGATACTTAACCTAACAATCGTTATTATACCATAGAGGTATACTATTGATAATATTATGTTAAATTTATTGGTGTTATGGTTGTAAATTAATATTAATATTATTCTATTATTATTGTTAATCTATTTCAGCTTTTCCTCCTGCTTTTTATGGCGGTGAATAATATGGATTTCCAGTGTGTATAACTGGTTATTCGATTCTATTTACAATTTACTGGTCTGACCCTTGTCTAGGGACCTTGTAGACTGATTAAAGAAAAAAAAATATGAGACAGTTATAGACGTGACGTCACAGCTTACTTTGTGGATGTTGCACTAATAATAATATTCTTGATTCAACAAGGTGTTTTGATTTGTACCACAGTTAAACTAGTTAAGAATTAAGATGCATCTGTAGAGAGAGAGAGAGAGAGAGATATCCCCTAGTCTGATCAAATCAATGTCTTGTTTTCACTACCGCTTTTTTATAACCGCTTTTATAGATGTTTAGTTTACATAAGCTCCTCAAACGACTAAAACTACTCAAACTAATGTTATTCTCCGCGTTAAGGAATCTAGGCCTACCCCTAACATGTCATCTCAATCATACGCCTGCTGTCAGATTTAGTCTCGCTCTGTTAACGCACTAGCTCATACTAGCACTGGCTACAGTAAAGTATCGACATGCGCATTGCATCCACATGATGAATTGTCAAAGCGATGTATTCAGACGTCCTACATATTTACATGAAAATAAAAAGGTTTCTAAACTAACCACTTTTAATAATTATAAAGACCTCCGTACTTATATTCAGCATTATGCAGTGAAGGCTGGGATGGGCTTTGGTTAGGGGATGTTATTTTCATATCTCCATTCTTATCAATTTTGGTTCCACTCTACCGACTGTTATTTTAATTGCCGATGCGGTCATCAAAACAAAATTGCTAATGAAATGAACTCGACTTTCATCCCATCAATCGCGATACAGCAGACAGATCACCATCCGTTGTAAGATCGTCTCTTTCAATGAATCGATATTTTCTCTTGTGCAAATGAGGCATCTTCGACGGTTTTCTATGAATTTCACATCTTTAGTAACACTGGGAACATTTAGTAAAATGTATCACACGGCCTCTGACCTTGTGAATTATTACTTATATCGCGAGTACTAACGACTACACAGTACAGTACGGTACTTGGATAGCAACACCATATAAGGCAATAAGCCAAGACTGGCATTCACATCATAATGTTGCCTGTTATTTTCCAATTCAGAAATCTGCCAATTTCACACAATCGTGGGAATTCAAATGCCTATTGATTGAATTGACCAAGATCTTAACCTAAGTTCTGTAAATAAGTACCGGTAGTAGCCTATATATAGTATTGCCAATCAATCAATCAATCAATCAATCAATCAATCAGTCAGTCAGTCAGTCAATCAGTTTCATCAAAATACCTTGAATTTCTCAAGAAGCGAAATCCTGCAAAGGTACAGTACCACCGAGCACCGAGGTACCTTATTATAAACAGACAACTCGATTATGTGCAATTTTTCTTTTAATTATTTCAATGAAAAATCCGTACGACACTCTCATCATATCCTTGTATATAGAAATAGGCCTTGTTTGTATTTTTGAACAGTGAAAACCAATTATCATGAGGCACCGACCTTTTGACGTAATAAAAACTGAATTTGAATCCAATATAAGTTATAAGCTCTTACATACATGTCATCAAAATCATCATCATCATCATCATCAATTTTTCTTATTGATAATTTTGTTTAATCATTATTATTATTATATTCATTAATGACCACCTTCGTTATGTTTATAAAACACATTTGCAATGATCGTTCTCACAAATAGGCCAGTCATTTGTAGGATCCCAGTCCTATTTATTGTTGTAGATCCACGAAGCAGCTTAAGCTAACATCGATACATTCCAACATTATAAGCAATTTAGGCAAAAGTTTAGAAAGGAAAGAAAATTGGAAATATATACATAAAAATAGTTTATCGATTGATTGATCGATTGACTGATTGATTGATTGGTTGGGTGCGGTTTAGTTGGCTGTTAAGGGGTTGGTTGGTTGGTTGTCTGTTCGACTGAATCGATCGATTGACCGACCAATCGTCCGATTGATTGGTTGATTGATTGGTCAGGCTTGGTTGGTTGGACGGTCTGTTGTAACATTGATGGACTCGATATCAATATCATAATACCAAGTGGTTCAGTTTGTGACGTAGTTTGATATGTTATTAGCATCTTCTCTACAGGAAACTAGAAACACTGTCTCATCGTTTGCTAATGACTGTGTGTTATATTTCCTCGAGAACCAAGGAGTCAAGGAACGGATAGTCAAAATTGCTAGCAACTGGACATGATGACCTTGTCTGATTAAAGACAAAACGGTCACTGTTATGTCAGCTAAAATATTAAGATCGTTTGCCCTATGATAATTATTTTACGCTTCCCTCGGTCGGTAACTCCGTGTGTTGACACCCCGCTGTCGGCATTCATTGAGTTTTGAGAGTTCCGTCGCCAAGAGCGTGTCGATGATTATAATATCCTTCTTCTGGCCTCATAGGGAGGTTGCTTCATATAAGCAAGAAAAAAGACGAAATACCAAATATTAGATTAATGTTCAGACCCCTTGTTCTGGCTTCAAATTTCTTTCCCGACAACCATGAAAACAAGAAAATGTTTCTCACGATCTAAACATGAAATTAAAAAAGTTTAAAGTTAAAGAAATGTTGTTTGTAATGGTGATAATAATTAAATGGATTAATAATAAGGATGATGATGATAATGAAGCCGATGGTGACGATAAAGATAGTAGCAATGATAATATTAACAATTAATGATGATAAAGATAGTGATGATAAAATTAATTTTAATTAATGTTAACGGTAACGTTGATATGAAGAAGGTAAATGTGTAGGTGTTGTGTTTGTGGTCTAATTAATGATGATAATGATAGTGATGATAAAATTAATTTTAATTAATGTTAACGGTAACGTTGATATGAAGAAGGTAAAGGTGTAGGTGTTGGTGTTTGTGGTCTTGGTGGAGGTGGTGTGATGGTTTTGGTAATAGTGATGGTATTGATAATATTAAAGTATAACGAAGAGTATAAAATTTAGGGTAATCATTAATTTATTAAAAGGGAAAATGTAAGTAGTACTTTAACACATTTATATGAATAATCAATCGCCTTATGAATGTGGAAATAAATATAATATTATTGATAATCATCATGCTTTCCTTTTTGAAGGGCATGCGCAGTTCCCTTACCATAACATTTTCACTACCATAAATTTGCGTATGATCGTAGTGGTACCGCAATCGGACAATATTGTATATCAAATTTCCTGGTTTCCGATTGGTCAAATGTATGGGATGCCATTGTAAAGTTCGTTAAATTACAGTCTGTATACATTGGTAGGGCTTCTTGAATATGCCTACTGTTAATATAAAAATACTGTACGCGTTATGTGTGTCGAAGTGTAGTGTTTACCGTTACGTGTTTGCCGGTGTCCTAATTGTCCCGATTCGGGATTAAGCTCCAAAACAGTGAGGTTAGATCAATGTTTAATTCCTTTTTGACATCCATTACCTTGTTTAGCCATTGACATGGGGATTTTTTTTAAGTTAAAATAAATATTATAATTTGAATATACAAGTTGTAGGTTATATAGATGGCAACAATGGATTTTAACTGCAATGTGATCTTCTGGATTTTTATCCAATGTTAGCCATCGAATTGGCTTCAGTAAAATATAAAATGAAATCCTCCTCTGTCGAGAGAGTTAGGGAGTATTCTAATAATTTGATGGCCTTTACGTAGGAAACTTGTGCTCAACACAATCAAGGTGCTCATCCTAGTTACCGTATGTAATGTGATATTTTGTTATATAATGTGATATTTTGTCTGTTTACATAGAGCAACTGTCCAGCACATTCCATCGCAATCACTTGCTTAAAACACAACGTTTCTCAATTAGTCTATAATAATTCTATCTTCTCACTGTTCTATTGGAATCTGAATATCATGTGTTTGTTCACGGCTTCTTGACTCCCTGATATATAGTTTGAGTGTGCCATCACACGTTGCCGTTAATCATTTTTGTCATAAACATAATTTCTTTATTCCTCGTCGTTCCGCAGATCAGGAGAAGAAGCAAGGCCTATAATGCTAAACTCCAAGAAGGGGATATACTCGTGAAGATTAACGGAAAATCAGTCACAAACGCATCGCGTGACGACGCAATGACGCACGTCGAAAATGCTACAGATTCGCTAGTTTTAGAGGTGAAAAGGTAAGGAAATCTTGATTATAAATCATATACTAGGCCTAAATGCCTGTAAACCCCTATAAAACACATCACGATCGGTGCTTGGCGGCGGCTAGCTCGACACGACACTCTGATATCAAAGCTCATTAGAAAATCATTGCAACCCGTTTATTGTAAGTTTGGTTTAGGTACAACATATTGTTTGACCCAGGCCCTTTTTCATGACCCTTGCCCTTTAAGTGCCATGTATTTTCAAGAAATATCTCTCATGCAGTGATAGCACAATGAACGAAAATGATGTAACATGATGGTCAATGGTCACGTTCTTGTATAGAGCTTTCCACAGTAGAAGCCGTCTCAAGGCGCTTTTTATCCACAAAGAAACTAAAACAATAATTAATGACCGAACGTGAAGTGGAGGGGAAGGTGCACACCCCCTCGGACATTCTGAAGACGAGACAACGTAATCTAATATTCACTTCTATACAATGTTTTTAATATTAATAATAATATATACTTATTGCCATATTACATAATACATACAATATTTAAAAATCACCTGGCGCTTTTTCATGACCCTCTACCACAGACCCTATATAACCCTGTGGTTACACTGATGACGGTGATCAAAAAATGTACAACCATGAACACACTCATGACTCTGATTTTAAAAGGATACTCTCTGTACTTCAGTACACATCATCCTGAAGTTGCCAGATATCATCAAAGAAATTCCAAAACTCAACACTTAATATACTTACATAATTTTTGTGCTGCAAATATTTTTCAGCGCATCATTAAAAGGGGTAAAATAAAATATAATATAGTAATAAAATCCAATTAATTTCCTTAAACTGATATTTGGATTAATTAGGTCATTAGCATCACGGTGCCCATCTGTGTGAGATCACTGTGTGTAAAGTAAACTAGCACATGGGGCACTGATTTCTCCAGTCGAGTTGCTTGCAGTGTCGTGGAGGTGTATCGTGGCGGTGGTTAGGACGCTTGCCTCCAGATCCCTGGGCCTTGGGTGCTAATCATGTGAGGGCACAGAATTCTTCTGACTACTGAAATCTCCACTATCTGATTCCGTTTATAACGTATTGTATTTTTTTTTATATTTAAGAACGCCCTGAATATCACCTGAATTTGTCGGAAAGCCGGAAGGGTCACGCTCCAAGTATGGTTTAGAAAAAAAATAATAATAAAGCTGTGTAATACAGTATTTTATTTGATACGATAGCTGCCCTCTTTAGGCCTAAGATATATATTTTGAAGCTGATTGATGATCTCTGTGTATCTTAATGACATCCTAAATAAGCAATGAATAAAATAAATTGTTGAGCCTAATAAATTTATCAATTTATATGCAAGGAATTTGTCCTTGATACACTAATTTTTTAGGGCCATGATACAACAGGGTAGTCAATAACAGTTTTTTTATACCATAGGCCTATCAGTTATAACTATATGTCCCACTTAAAAATAATAATAGGCTTAATAATAATGATGGTTTATTTTGTAATTAGGCCTATGACCATTTTGTAATGTACATTTATTTTACGTAGATCCTAATGTCTTAGTTCGCCACATACCGGTAAAAGTATTTGAATACTAGGCCTATATGAACAATTTTACACATCTGCAAACAATGAACTATTGTTAAGAAATTTTTTCATTTAGTTCGGCATCTATAATTCATTATTTAATTTTACACCGCCTTCATAGAAAACTTGCTTCAGCGATGGGCGCAGAGAAGGTACAATCAGTGACGTCACCAGTTCGTAAGACGGCCAAGATTGAGATCACCCCTAAAATCATTCCCGCGGGTAAGTGCTGTGTTAAATAGTTACGGCATTCTTTAAGGCCCTAAGTGTTTTATTGATGTACCCAACTATCACACAGTTTAATAAAACGATTGCAATATCTCATTATGGGACAGGTCAAATCTTGAAAGCAAATAGCGCCTCCTTGTCGATGACGTCAATAGAATAGACTTTAAGAATTGAAAATAAATTACTGCCGGTACCGATTCCTTTTAATAATTGGTATATCAAAGGTAGAAGCGTGTATAGGTCATTGTACATAATATGATAATTATAGATCAATTTTTTTCCCAGTGCTTGCCTATGTTTAAAAACATACGAAGTTAGTATTATCTTATTGGCATAGCCATATATATACAGGCTCCATCCAATTCAAAATCACTTTTTGGGCCGGGGTTTCCGTGGCCTTTAGTAGCTTTGGTCTCTAAGTAGAGTAACAAATATAAAAGACATTTGTTAATTTGGGACCACAGAAAAATGGTCTGTAATTAGAAGGGTCTTTAACTATAGTGGCCTGTGTTTGTATATACATTCATGGTAATAACGAATCTTCAAGAGTTCGCATCACTCTTTTTTTTGTATTTCTTTTAATTTGTTTACCACGTCATTTCTTAGTTAATTCATCGTCAGTAATGCAGAGGACGGTAACACAAACCGTCACAGATGGTGACAAAACAGAGAAGACAACAACTAGAACTTTGACCCAGGACATCGATAACAAGAAATCTACTGAAATGACTACAGAACGGAAAGTCTTCGGAGGTAGACCACAGACCAGTAATTCAAATCCTAAAGGTGAGCGTTTAAAACTGCTTTTTAATTTATGTTGATGATGACATCATTTTTCTACTAAGTCTGGTTATAGACCATGTATTTTCAAGGAATAAATGAAGCAACACTCAATCGAAACAAAACAGCTCCAACCTAACAAACATCATTTAATCCAGTGGTGGATTCAAGGAAAATTATATTCAAATTTAAGTCAGCGAGTGCCATTTCCGGTTATGTGGAGGTGCCATAATCATAATTTGTCTTACCTCTGCCTCAACCATAAGTGGTGGAATTGAGGTGACTAGACCCTCCCATGGCTCTCTTTATTTCGAATTTCTGGATCATATTCTCCAATGCTATTTGAATGAAAGGTTTAAGAATATCATTACGTCTTTCTTAGGTATATTTAGACCACCACGCTGTAAAAGAATATTGGTTACTTAACTACCTCTGCAAGTATGCATGAGTTGGTGATTAAGATAATGAAGAGAATATGAAATGAATTTACTGTTCTGCTTGTTAATTTGATTGTTTAATTTAGATCGATCAATTATTATTGATTATTATTATTATTTTAAATTGGTTTTCTTTTTTTTTTTTTATGCAGGATTTCATAGTATACGTTTTCAACCCTCTACGATAGCCCCTGGCATAAAGCCAACAGTTTGGTCTTCCTCCCACAAGCCAATTGCCGAGCCGGAACCAGCTCAAATGACCACCTACAAGAAAACGACAACTACAACCCAGGTTCACCGGACATGCGAAGATTCCCCAGACGCTGGCGGAAATATAAAACAGTTCAATGCAACCTTTACATCCAGTAATAAACCAAAAGGCGTCTGGTCGCCCGCGGCTACTAGTACACCGGCGAAAGAATCTGTCGGGAGAACGTGGACGCCTACGTCCCGTGACAGTCCTGTTCTGAAAGGTAGGCTTTGCTGGTTTAATCATGGTTTATTTGAAAGTCAATATTCGACTTGTACAGTAATTTCTAGCAATATCATGAATGCATAGAGCATTAATTTCTACACTGTTTCTATTTACAACAAAATAAATAAAAGGGTTTTTTTTATCGCTAGGTTGTAGATCAAGCTATGTATATAATATA
>NW_022704401.1:2324453-2330145 GCF_011630105.1 Anneissia japonica | reverse complement strand
CTTTAATAAGGAACTTGCGTTGATGAATGTTTGATACGATCTATAAATTTTCAAATTAGTTTTGCTACGTAGCACCTTACACAATACTATATAAACAAATAGATAAATAATAACAGTGCTCGAATAAAAATAAGATATTATAATCCTATCAAGCATAGTCCTTCAACGAAAAGTTACTTTATTTAGATGTGTATTAAAAAAGTTTCTGGCGTGATTCGAACCTGCAACCTCTCGATATGTATCATACCCGTTAGGCGAGTATCATACCCATTAGAATATCATTATATACTTTATTCAATTTATTGCAACTTACAAACAGATAAAAAAGGAAGCAAAAGGGCAGGTTCCACAGACTCAAGGTCCAAACAAAGGGAAAACGCCCAAAAGACGTGACACATCAAGACATCAGAAATACATATAAAACTCTCATATATAAATATGAGTAAAATTATATATATAATTATTATATTATATATATATATATATATATATATATATATATAGGTAGCAGTATATACTGAAACAATTCAGTGACAACAACTGGCAATCATATTGATCAGATAAGTTTGATGTTTGCCTATTCTAACCACCCATCACCAGCTTTCTAAATAATTCGCCTTCTACAAACTTACTACCGTACTTAATACAACGAAAATATGTACAATAAACACATCTGTTATTAAGCCAAATGTTTCTATGGTTAAAATTCCTATTGTAAAGTCCTGTTGTTATAGTGCGGTAGGTCTTGAAGTTTAGTTTTAATTTTATATATTCATTCATTTTTTTTAATTTTTGTACGGAATAAATAAATAATTGAATATACATTGTAAGTATAAAACATAAACAATTATTTGTACTTGGTTTAAGGACCAATGGAATCTAAACAAGAAGATTGTAAGAGCTTGTATTGTAGTAGCATGTCGCTCCTATAAGGTCTACCGTAATAACAAACGGTAAATTCAGTCGAAATGGAAATGGTGAATGAGAACTAATGAAATGTATTCGAATATTATTGGTAGCGAGCGTGTTATGTACGAAACAACGCCAGGAGAGAATTGTTAATTGCGCCCTCTCTAGTTTATATATGCTGTTTACGTCACAGCGTTGTGATTTCATCATCCATGTAGCGCGGCTGTATTAATATTTTAATTTAAGAATTAGAAGTTAAACGTTAAAAAAGAAATTGTACAGCCTAGTATAGAACTGAAGTATATATTTGATGACAATTATCGATATAAAGATGTAAAAAATGAAAAAAAAAAAAATACGAAAAAGAGAACATCTCCGGCGGGATTCGAACCCGCAACCTTTGAATGCCAGCTGTCACAACATTAGAAGTCCAACGCGCTATCCATTGCGCCACGGAGACGAACGTAACGGTTGTCGGCTTTAATGTGACTAGTTCTTTTGAATACGAGATGTTGATGACGTTGGCTGCTTTCTCTACCGCAGCATCGTTCTTAGCATTCCGGGTGGTTTAATAAAAGCATACAGAAAATATTCTATTTTCTCTATGATAAAAGTAAAGTTGTTTTGGAAGGCTGGGTGGGTAGTCTGCTAAATTAACTATCTTTGTTTAGGCCTGGGTCAAACTGTTGTTAAAAGAATTACCAAATTGATTGGTTATCAAAAATACGTAGTAGGCCTAGGCCTAACCCTTTGTGTGCCGTAGGCCTACCCTACCACACACACGATGCAGGCTGGCTCTGAAATCGGACATCGGACAGGATTTTGAGTTAGTAGCATAGCATATCAAAATGGTCAATTTACTGTAGTCTGTACAGTGTAGGCCCTAGAGCCTTAATAAATGCAGTTCAAGAAAGTTATCACCACTTTTTCTACGCTGGAAATTTTTTTAGGCCTACTTAACCTATATTTTTTTATCTATTTATTTGTGTATTTATTTATTTATATTTTTATTTATTTATTTGTATTTTAACTAATTTAGATTTTATTTATTTATTTTTGATTTACTTTACAATTCATTTGTTTATTTATTTACTTTTTAATATAAATATGGTTGTATTGCATTTTCAAATAAATAATCATCATTAGGCTTTTTACTTCTTTTTGAAGTAATTAGGCTGTATTTCTAAATAGCAAGATGATTGTCCGGGTATTTTATAATCATTTAATTTTTTCCTCGACTGGTAATAGCAGAAAATTATGTAGGGATAATTAATCATATTGATGGAATGGTAGTGAGCTTAGAGCTTCAAAAGAGCTTTCTTTGTTTTTGTAGGTATCTTTGATCATTAGAGTTAGAATGCTTTGATCTTTTGTTTAAATCACTATGTTACCTACTAGAGGTAATGTTTTGATTGGTTAAACACTTTTGGTACTGGTGCATATAAGCTTGCTAATATGGATAATTTTTCATTCCTGATGATGACATAATTAATGTCGAAATATTGAATCCCAACACGATGGCGTGTATTTCAATACTTTCAATACGTGGATTTATAAGATGTACAGCCACAGGCCCTATTTGGTAAGAAATGTTTTTGGCATCTAAAACCACAGGCCTCTGAAAGAAACATTCAGATACTGTGTCAATAGGCTTATGGTAAATTTTCTAGAAAGTGGCATCTCCGGCGGGATTCGAACCCGCAACCTTTGAATTTCATCGTATCGTACTTAGAAGTCCAACGCGCTATCCATTACGCCACAGAGACTTGACTGGTTGTTCGACATTAGTTTTCATATTGATCGCCATGGCCCCGTCACCAATGTCGCCTTCGATTATCATTGTGTTACGGTACATCACAGAAGTCCAACGCTCTATCCATTGCGCCACGGAGACTTTTAGTTGTGCAGCCATATTTAAAAAGCCATTGATTCGCCAAAATGTCCAATTTAATCGATTGCAGTCTTTTGTTCATCTAATTTTGCTAAAATAAACTTAATATTTTTTCGTTAATTGTTGATTGGTGTAGGCCTATGCTAATTAATCTTTGAAACCTTTGCACTTTATAAAGTTGATTTATCAATATATTACTCATTTCTATTTTTTAAAGATGAAATAGGCCTATCCTATTAGGCCTACATGGTGAAGAAAACAAAAAGGCAACTCTTATTAGTTCATCAAAATATAGGCCTAATTAATAATTAGAATGAATAATGGATTTGAAACAATTGGTATACAAATGTTATCGTTATTCACTTAAATAAGAACAATGCTTCATGATGTGTGAGTATGTGGGCTCAATTTTGCAATTAATATCTAAAAGGCCATATCACGGAATCAAAATATTGCTTAAATAAAAAAAAAAAAAAAAAATAGGCCTAATAATCCTTTAATAATGAATATGAATATTGCAATAAATAGGCGGTCCTTAGCACTGAGTATTCTTAAGAAGCATGGGCCCGGATAAGAACCATTCGGAAATGAATTTGTGAAAAAACATTAACGAGCATCTCCGGCGGGATTCGAACCCGCAACCTTTGAATGTCATCGATTTATACCATAGAAGTCCAACGCGCTATCCATTGCGCCACGGAGACTTGCTCGGTTGTACAGCGATGTACAGCCATTGATTCGTTAAAATGTTAACTAAGTGATTGAAAGCTATTTTTTGTTCATCTACATTAGTAATAAAGTAAACTTAATATTCATTCTTTAATTGTTGACTGGGATATGCTAATTAATCTTAGAGACCTAGCTTATTTGCTCTTTATAAAGTCGATATATCATAACTATTCGGCCTATTCATTTTTATTTTTTATAAGATAACAAATACATAGTCAAAAAAGATAAAAAGGAATGGAATCGTGCTTAAATTATTTCATCAACTTTTTTCATAAATTATAATCTGTGATTAGAATCATTTGTGAATTTATCACTGAGTATTCTTAAGAAGCATGGGATAATAATCACTCCGAAATAAATTTGTGAAAAGTTGGGGAAAAAAAATAATAACGAGCATCTCCGGTGGGATTCGAACCCGCAACCTTTGAATGTCATCGATTTATACCATAGAAGTCCAACGCGCTATCCATTGCGCCACGGAGACTTGCTCGGTTGTACAGCGATGTAAAGCCATTGATTCGTTAAAATGTTAACTAAGTGATTGAAAGCTATTTTTTGTTCATCTACATGAGTAATAAAGTAAACTTAATATTCATTCTTTAATTGTTGACTGGGATATGCAATTAATCTTAGAGAACTAGCTTATTTGCTCTTTATAAAGTCGATATATCATAACTATTCGGCCTATTCATTTTTATTTTTTATAAGATAACAATTTAAATAGTGAAAAAAGATAAAAAGGAATGGAATCGTTCTTAAATTATTTCATCAACTTTTTTCTTAAATTATAATCTGTGATTAGAATCATTTGTGAATTTATCACTGAGTATTCCTAAGAAGCATGGGATAATAATCACTCCGAAATAAATTTGTGAAAAGTTGGAAAAAAAAAATAATAACGAGCATCTCCGGCGGGATTCGAACCCGCAACCTTTGAATGTCATCGATTTATACCATAGAAGTCCAACGCGCTATCCATTGCGCCACGGAGACTTGCTCGGTTGTACAGCGATGTAAAGCCATTGATTCGTTAAAATGTTAACTAAGTGATTGAAAGCTATTTTTTGTTCATCTACATTAGTAATAAAGTAAACTTAATATTCATTCTTTAATTGTTGACTGGGATATGCAATTAATCTTAGAGAACTAACTTATTTGCTCTTTATAAAGTCGATATATCATAACTATTCGGCCTATTCATTTTTTTTATTATAAGATAACAATTTACATAGTGAAAAAAGATAAAAAGGAATGGAATCGTGCTTAAATTATTTCATCAACTTTTTTCTTAAATTATAATCTGTGATTAGAATCATTTGTGAATTTATCACTGAGTATTCTTAAGAAGCATGGGATAATAATCACTCCGAAATAAATTTGTGAAAAGTTGGGAAAAAAATAATAACGAGCATCTCCGGCGGGATTCGAACCCGCAACCTTTGAATGTCATCGATTTATACCATAGAAGTCCAACGCGCTATCCATTGCGCCACGGAGACTTGCTCGGTTGTACAGCGATGTACAGCCATTGATTCGTTAAAATGTTAACTAAGTGATTGAAAGCTATTTTTTGTTCATCTACATTAGTAATAAAGTAAACTTAATATTCATTCTTTAATTGTTGACTGGGATATGCTAATTAATCTTAGAGAACTAGCTTATTTGCTCTTTATAAAGTCGATATATCATAACTATTCGGCCTATTCATTTTTATTTTTTATAAGATAACAATTTAAATAGTGAAAACAGATAAAAAGGAATGGAATCGTGCTTAAATTATTTCATCAACTTTTTTCTTAAATTATAATCTGTAATTAGAATCATTTGTGAATTTATCACTGAGTATTCCTAAGAAGCATGGGATAATAATCACTCCGAAATAAATTTGTGAAAAGTTGGAAAAAAAATAATAACGAGCATCTCCGGCGGGATTCGAACCCGCAACCTTTGAATGTCATCGATTTATACCATAGAAGTCCAACGCGCTATCCATTGCGCCACGGAGACTTGCTCTGTTGACCAGCGATGTAAAGCCATTGATTCGTTAAAATGTTAACTAAGTGATTGAAAGCTATTTTTTGTTCATCTACATGAGTAATAAAGTAAACTTAATATTCATTCTTTAATTGTTGACTGGGATATGCAATTAATCTTAGAGAACTA
>NW_022704401.1:2303457-2322139 GCF_011630105.1 Anneissia japonica | reverse complement strand
GTGAAAAATAATATATATAAATATTATATTATATATATATATATATATATATATAGGTAGCAGTATATACTGAAACAATTCAGTGACAACAACTGGCAATCATATTGATCAGATAAGTTTGATGTTTGCCTATTCTAACCACCCATCACCAGCTTTCTAAATAATTCGCCTTCTACAAACTTACTACCGTACTTAATACAACGAAAATATGTACAATAAACACATCTGTTATTAAGCCAAATGTTTCTATGGTTAAAATTCCTATTGTAAAGTCCTGTTGTTATAGTGCGGTAGGTCTTGAAGTTTAGTTTTAATTTTATATATTCATTCATTTTTTGTTATTTTTTTACGGGATAGGTAAATAATTGAATATACATTGTAAGTATAAAGCATAAACAATTATTTGTACTTTGTTTAAGGACCAATGGAATCTAAACAAGAAGATTGTAAGAGCTTGTATTGTAGTAGCATGTCGCTCCTCTAAGGTCTACCGTAATAACAAACGGTAAATTCAGTCGAAATGGAAATGGTGAATGAAAACTAATGAAATGTATTCGAATATTATTAGTAGCGAGCGTGTTATGTATGAAACAACGCCAGGAGAGAATTGTTAATTGTGCCCTCTCTAGTTTAGATGTTGTGATTACGTCACAGCGTTGTGATTTCATCATCGCTGTAGCGCGGCTGTATTAATATTTTAATTTAAGAATTAGAAGTTAAACGTTAAAAAAGAAATTTTACAGCCTAGTATAAAACTGAAGTATAGATTTGATGACAATTATCGATATAAAGATGTAAAAAATGAAAAAAAAAAAAATTACAAAAAAGAGAACATCTCCGGCGGGATTCGAACCCGCAACCTTTGAATGCCAGCTGTCACAACATTAGAAGTCCAACGCGCTATCCATTGCGCCACGGAGACGAACGTAACGGTTGTCGGCTTTAATGTGACTAGTTCTTTTGAATACGAGATGTTGATGACGTTGGCTGCTTTCTTCTCTACCGCAGCATCGAGATTAGCATTCCGGGTGGTTTAATAAAAGCATAGAGAAAGTATTCTATTTTCTCTATGATAAAAGTAAAGTTGTTTTGGGAGGCTGGGTGGGTAGTCTGCTAAAGAAATTATCTTTGTTTAGGCCTGGGTCAAACTGTTGTTAAAAGAATTACCAAATTGATTGGTTATCAAAAATATAAAGACGTAGGCCTAACCCTTTGTGTGCCGTAGGCCTACCCTACCACACACACGATGCAGGCTGGCTCTGAAATCGGACATCGGACAGGACTTTGAGTTAGTAGCATAGCATATCAAAATTGTCAATTTACTGTAGTAGTACTGTACAGTGTAGGCCCTAGAGCCTTAATAAATACAGTTCAAGAAAGTTGTCACCACTTTTTCTACGCTGGAAATTTTTTTAGGCCTACTTAACCTATATTTTATTATCTATTTATTTGTGTATTTATTTATTTATATTTTTATTTATTTATTTGTAATTTGTATTTTAACTAATTTATATTTTATTTATTTATTTTTATTTTTGATTTACTTTACAATTCATTTGTTTATTTATTTACTTTTTAATATAAATATGGTTGTATTGCATTTTCAAATAAATAATCATCATTAGGCTTTACTTCTTTTTGAAGTAATTAGGCTATATTTCTAAATAGCAAGATGACGGTCCGGGTATTTTATAATCATTTTTTCCTCAACTGGTAATAGCAGAAAATGATGTAGGGATAATTAATCATATTGATGGGATGGTAGTGTATCCTTATAAAACAAAGGGGTCTACAATATAAATTTCATAATAATGATAAAGTGATATAGCCTATAACAAATGCTCCATTTCACGTGGATTTATAAAATGTACAGCCACAGGCCCTATTTGGTAAGAAATGTTTTTGGTATCTAAAACCACAGGCCTCTGAAAGAAACATTCAGATACAGTGTCAATAGGCTTATGGTAAATTTTCTAAAAAGTGGCATCTCCGCTGGGATTCGAACCCGCAACCTTTGAATTTCATCGTATAGTACTTAAGCGCTATCCATTGCGCCACGGAGACTTGACTGGTTGTTCGACATTAGTTTTCATATTGATCGCCATGGTCCCGTCACCAATGTCGCCTTCGATTATCATCGTGATACATCATAGATGTCCAAAGCTCTATCCATTGCCGTGCATTGATATTTAAAAAGCCATTGATTCGCCAAAAATATCCAATGTAATCGATTGCAGTCTTTTGTTCATCTAATTTTGCAAAAATAATCTTAATATTTTTTCGTTAATTGTTGACTGGTGTAGGCCTATGCTAATTAATCTTTGAAACCTTTGCTTATTTGCGCTTTATAAAGTTGATTTATCAATATATTACTCATTTCTATTTTTTAAAGATGAAATAGGCCTATTACATGGTGAAGAAAACAAAAAGGCAACTCTTATTAGTTCATCAAAATATAGGCCTAATTAATAATTAGAATGAATAATGAATTTGAAACCATTGGTATACAAATGTTATCGTTATTCACCTAAATAAGAACAATGCTTCATGATGTGTGAGTATGTGGGCTCAATTTTGCAATTAATATCTAAAAGGCCATATCACTGAGTACTTCAAAAAAAGCAATGGGATTCGAACCTTATACCAATGACATTGACCATACGTCGAGCGCTTTAGTGCACAAAGACGGTTGATGAATAGGCCTAATGCATGATAGGCCTAATTCTTTTTCTTCATTGTAATTATTGTTATATTGCTAATTTTGATTAAGAAAATAGAAAGCATAGCGTTTTTAAATATTTAGATGCGTTTGTTTTTGGGGCGTTGTAATTTAATATTCTTCATAGTTGACATCGGCCTCTCTGTTATGTCTTTTGATTTTAGACATATAAATAAACGGAACTTAGTTGCCGCTTTCCTACATTGGGTTAGCGGAAAAAGGCAAAAAACAATCACAATTATCTAGCAGGATTCGAATCTTCACCTTTGAATATCATCGTGCTACATCATAAAAGCCCAACGCGCAAACTTTGAATATCGTGTAACATTTTTTTTTTTTTTTTTTTTGTAATTAGAAGATAAACATTTACATGGTTAAAAAAAATCATCAAAATATTGCTTAAATAAAAAAAAAATAGGCCTAATAATCCTTTAGAATAATGAATATGGATATTGTAATAAATAGGCATAGGCCTACTTAAAAGTCATTAGCACTGAGTATTCTTAAGAAGCATGGGCCCGGATAAGAATCACTCGGAAATGAATTTGTGAAAATTTGGAAAAAATATAATAACGAGCATCTCCGGCGGGATTCGAACCCGCAACCTTTGAATGTCATCGGGTTATACCATAGAAGTCCAACGCGCTATCCATTGCGCCACGGAGACTTGCTTGGATGTACAGCGATATAAAGCCATTAATTCGTTAAAATGTTCATTATGCGATTGAAAGCTACCATATCTTTTGCTCATCTACATCTGTTCTATTTTCTCTGACATTACTAAGGTAATCATTCGTTAATTGTTGACTGGGATATGCTAATTAATCTTAGAGACCTAGCTTATTTGCGCTTTATAAAGTCGATATATCATAATTAACTATTCGGCCTATTCATTTTTATTTTTTATAAGATAACAATTTACATGGTGAAAAAAGATAAAAAGGAATGGAATCGTGCTTAATTTATTTCATCAACTTTTTTCTTAAATTATAATCTGTGATTAGAATCATTTGTGAATTTATCACTGAGTATTCTTAAGAAGCATGGGATAAGAATCACTCCGAAATAAATTTGTGAAAAGTTGGAAAAAAAAAAATAACGAGCATCTCCGGCGGGATTCGAACCCGCAACCTTTGAATGTCATCGAGTTATACCATAGAAGTCCAACGCGCTATCCATTGCGCCACGGAGACTTGCTCGGTTGTAAAGCCAGCGATGTAAAGCCATTGATTCGTTAAAATGTTAACTAAGTGATTGAAAGCTATTTTTTGTTCATATACTTTAGTAATAAGGTAAACTTAATATTCATTCTTTAATTGTTGACTGGGATATGCTAATTAATCTTAGAGACCTAGCTTATTTGCGCTTTATAAAGTCGATATATAATAAAATATTACTCATTTCTATTTTTTTTTTATATAAGAACAATTTACATGGTGAAAAAAGATGAAAAGGAATTGAATCGCGCTTATATTATTTCATCAATTTTTTTTCTTAACTTATTATCAGTGATTAGAATCATTTGTGAATAATGAATTTGAAACCATATGGTTATTTACCTTTAGTGATTCACGATTTCGGGCTCAATTTTGCAACAATACCGTAATATCTACAAGTTCTTATCACTGAGTATTCCAAAGAAGCAGTGGGATTCGACCATCGAATTTATATACTTGCTCTTATTTATATTTATTGCGCAGATGAGACAATTAATGCATAATGCCTGTGTATTCAATTTTCTTCATTTTAATCATTACGGTATTGTTGATAATTGTTGAAAATACCGTAGTAAACATAGCACTTTAATATTTAAATGTTTGTTTTGGGGGTTGTAAGAGTCATAATTTTATCTTCCTCAGTAAGATAAACGGAACTTGGTCGCCTCTTCCTACAGTGGAATACAGCAGAAAAGAGCAAAAGAATCACTCCGAAATAAATTTGTGAACAATTTGGAGAAAAAAAATGATGAGCATCTCCGGCGGGATTCGAACCCGCAACCTTTGAATGTCATCGGGTTATACCATAGAAGTCCAACGCGCTATCCATTGCGCCACGGAGACTACCTCCAGCGATGTAAAGCCATTGATTCGTTAAAATGTTCACTATGTGATTGAAAGCTATTTTTTTGTTCATCTACATTACTAATTAAACTAATATTCATTCGTTAATTGTTGACTGGGATATGCTAATTAATAATAGCGACCAAGCTTATTTGCGCTTTATAAAGTCCATACCGGTATATCATAACTATTACTCATTTCTATTTTTTTTTAATAAGATAACAATTTACATGGTGAAAAAAGATAAAAAGTAATCGCGCTTAAATTATTTCATCAATTTTTTTCCTAAATTATAATTGATGATTGATGCATAATCCCTGTGTATTTCATTTTCTTCGTTTTCCTAATCATTATTGTTGCTAATTGTTATCAGGAAAATAGTAAATATAGCACTTTAATATTTAAATGTTTGTTTTGGGGGTAGGGAAGCGTTGTAAGAGTAGTCAAAATTTTATCTTCCTTGCCTACCTCAACCTTTAATTGATTTGTGATATTTTGGAAAAATTAATAAACCGAACCTATGTAAAGTGTAATATAGCAGAAAAGAGCAAAAGAATCGCCCCGAAATAAATTTGTGGAAAAAAAATAACAAGCATCTCCGGCGGGATTCGAACCCGCAACCTTTGAATATCATCGTGTTATACCATAGAAGTCCAACGCGCTATCCATTGCGCCACAGAGACTTACTTGGTTGTGCAGCGATATTTAAAAAGCCATTGATTCGCCAAATGTCCAACGCGATCGATTGCTGTCTTTTGTTCATCTATACTTTTACTATAAGTAATCTAATACTCATTCGTTAATTATTTGACAGTCAAATGACTGGTGCAAACTAATCGTAGGGACCTTGCTTATTTGCGCTTTATGAAGTCGATATACAGTATCATATTATTACTCATTTATATATTTTAATATATTATAATTTTTTATAAAAGATAATTTATATTGTGAAAAAGATAATGTAAGTTCTTATGACTGAGCATCATTTAAATTATTGTTTTTGCTAATTTTATTTAAGAAATAGTACTGAACTATAAAAAGCAGGCGATCGAACCCGCAACCTTTAAATGTCGTCGCGTTGTGCCATAGAACTCCAACGCGCTATCCATAACGCTATTGGGACTTGCTTGGTTGTAATTTTTACTAAGTAAACTAATATTCATTCGTTAATTATTGGCTGTTGACTGGTACGCTAAGTTTATATATATTTGCGCTTTATAAAGTCGATATATCATAAAGTTATTACCGTACTCGTTTCTATTTTTTATTACGCCTACTGAAGATACAATTTACATGGTAAAAAAAAATGGCAACTGGTGGAATCGCACTTAAATTATTTCATCAAATTTTTGCTTAAATTAAAGCCAATAAATATAATCATTAATGAGTAATTAATTTGAATATTGCAATAAATATCTAAAAGTGCTTATCACTGAGTATTCTAAAGAAGAAGTGGGATTTAAACTTAACAACTAACGACATCGACTATACGTCGAGCGCGTTATTGCACGGAGACGGTTGATGCATAACGTCTCCGTATTTGTCTTTTGGCCATTTTAATCATAAACTAATCGTAGGGACCTTGCTTATTTGCGCTTTATGAAGTCGATATACAGTATCATATTATTACTCATTTATATATTTTAATATATTATAATTTTTTATAAAAGATAATTTATATTGTGAAAAAGATAATGTAAGTTCTTATGACTGAGCATCATTTAAATTATTGTTTTTGCTAATTTTGTTTAAGAAATAGTACTGAACTATAAAAAGCAGGCGATCGAACCCGCAACCTTTAAATGTCGTCGTGTTGTGCCATAGAACTCCAACGCGCTATCCATAACGCTATTGGGACTTGCTTGGTTGTAATTTTTACTAAGTAAACTAATATTCATTCGTTAATTATTGGCTGTTGACTGGTACGCTAAGTTTATATATATTTGCGCTTTATAAAGTCGATATATCATAAAGTTATTACCGTACTCGTTTCTATTTTTTATTACGCCTACTGAAGATACAATTTACATGGTAAAAAAAAATGGCAACTGGTAGAATCGCACTTAAATTATTTCATCAAATTTTTGCTTAAATTAAAGCCAATAAATATAATCATTAACGAGTAATTAATTTGAATATTGCAATAAATATCTAAAAGTGCTTATCACTGAGTATTCTAAAGAAGAAGTGGGATTTAAACTTAACAACTAACGACATCGACTATACGTCGAGTGCGTTATTGCACGGAGACGGTTGATGCATAACGTCTCCGTATTTGTCTTTTGGCCATTTTAATCATTGTTGTTGCTAATTTTTTATTAAGAAAAGAGGAAACAAAGCGTTTTAATATTTAAATGCATTTGGGATGCGAAGCGCTGTAAGGGAATTAATTTAATATTCTTCATTTAGCTATCATCGGCCTCTCTGTTTTGTAATTCATTTGAATTTTAGACAAATAAATAAACGGAACTTAGTTGCTCCTTCCCTATTCTGGGATAGCAAAAAAGGCAAAATAATCACCCTGAAATACAATTGTAAAAAAAATAAACAAGCATCTCTGGCGGGACTCGAAACCGCAGCCTTTGAATGTCATCGTGTGCAGCGATATAAAGCCATTGATTCGTTAAAATTTTCACTGTGATTAATTGCTATCTTTTGTTCATCTCTGCATTTAATAAATAAGTAAACTAATATTCATTCGTTAATTGTTTGAATGGTATAGGCTAAGCTAAGTAATCATAGAAACCTTGCTTATTTGCGCTGTATAGAGTCGATATATTAATTATTATTACTCATTTATATTTTTTTTATTATTTATTATTAGAAGATAACAATTTACATGGTGAAAAAGAAGGAATGGAATCGCGCTTAAATTATTTCATCAAATTTGTACTTAAATTATAATCAGTGATTAGAATCATTTGTGAATAATGAATTTGAAACCATTGGTATACATATTGTATGGTTATTCACCTGCACTGATTCACGATCCCGGTCTCAATATCGCAACAATGGTATCTACAAGTTCTTATGAGTATAAAGAAGCAATGGATTCGACCATACTTCTGGTGCGCGCTATTTTTCATATTATTTTGGCAGAGACGATTGATGTATAATGACGGTTTATTTCATTTTCTTCATTTTAATTATTTTTTTTGCTAATTGTGTTTAAGAGAATAATAAACAAGATAACAAAAAAAAAGGAGGCCATCTCCGGCGGGATTCGAACCCGCAACCTTTGAATGTCATCGTATTGTGCCATAGAAGTCCAACGCGCTATCCATTGCGCCACGGAGACTCGGCGTGAAAAACGATATTTGTAAATCAAATTTCATTTGATATGGTGGAACGATTGATCGTTTTGATTTGGTGAAATTCTGCTGAGTCAGGACCGCAGCAAACGGCGGTAGTTCAGATCAGTCTTAAATTATTCATTTTGAAATTACCGTATATAGAGAACTCTGATGTAGGCCTACCATAACCATGCATGCAACTGGCGACGTTTACCCTACATCAGTATTGTCTTCTAAGAATTTATCGAGCTTATTTTGATCTGATTTTGATTTTATTTATTCAATATCTCAACTGTACATACAGACAACAATATACAAAACGAAAAAAAAAAAATATGCGGTATATATTATCATTATTTATTTATTAATTTATCTACAGTTAGAAGCCCTCCTTTGGGACATCCTTATTATTAAGGGGACACAGGAAACACTTAAAGTATATCTTTAAACACTACAAACAACCCCTATTTAGGGGACACCCTTATTAAGGGGACACCGACCTCTCAGCGTCTCGTGAATCTTTTTGAGTTTTGATGAATAAATAAACGAAACTTGGCCACCTCGATCCTACACTGGGATAGCAGACAAGGGCAAAAGAATAACCCCAAAATAAATTTGGGAAAAGAAAGCATAGGGATTAAAAATTTCTTTTGAGGGGGCCCTGTCAATCTGGAGGGGCCAATTATTAGGGGACCCTTGCCATTATTGAGGGCCCATGATATAATTATCATTTTTGGGAAAAATATGCAACCTGCATTTTCTATTGGCCCCTGGTAAGCTTGAGCCCGGTGATCTTTCCCCCTGCCCCACCTCTATGTGGCCCTGATGGTAAGTCGTTGTAAGAGTCATAATTTTATCTTCCTCATCCCTTCAGTGGGATATAGCAGAAAAGAGCACAAGAATCAATCCGAAATAAATTTGTGAAAAATTTAGAAAAAATAACGAGCATCTCCGGCGGGATTCGAACCCGCAACCTTTGAATGTCATCGGGATATGCCATAGAAGTCCAACGCGCTATCCATTGCGCCACGGAGACTTGCTCGTTTATACAGCGATGTAAAGCCATTAATTCGTTAAAATGTTCACTGTGATTGATTGCTGTCGTTTGTTCATCATCTACATTTACTAAATAAGTATACTAATATTCATTCGTTATTTTTTTATACTGGTATAGGCCTAAGCTAAGTAATCATAGAGACCTTGCTTATTTGCGCTTTATATAGTCGACATATCAATTATTATTACTCATTTATATATATTTTTAATTATTAGACGATAACAATTTACATGGTGAAAAAAGGGAATGGAATCGTGCTTAAATTATTTCATCAAATTTGTACTTAAATTATAATCAGTGATTAGAATCATTTGTGAATAGTGAATTAAAAACCATTGGTACTGTATACATATTGTATGGTTATTCACCTGCACTGATTCACGATCCCGGTCTCAATATCGCAACAATAATATCTACAAGTTCTTATGACTGACTATTCTAAAGAAGCAATGAATTCGACCATACTTCTGGTGCGCGCTATTTTTCATATTAATTGGGCAGAGACGATTGATGTATAATGACTGTATTTCATTTTCTTCATTTAAATTATTGTTTTTGCTAATTGTGTTTAAGAAAATAATAAACAAGATTAAAAAAAAAAACAGCCATCTCCGGCGGGATTCGAACCCGCAACCTTTGAATGTCATCGTGTTGTGCCATAGAAGTCCAACGCGCTATCCATTGCGCCACGGAGACTCGCCGTGAAGAACAATACTGTATTTGTTAATCAAATTTGATTTGACATGGTGGAACGATTGATCATTTTGATTTGGTAAAATTCTGCTGAGTCAGGTAGCAGCAAACGGCGGATCAGTCTTAAATGATTCATTTTGAAATTATATAAGAACTCTGATTTAGGCCTACCATAACCATGCATGCAACTTGCGACGTTTACCCTACATCAGTATTGTCTTCTAAGAATTTATCGAGCTTAATTTGATCTGATTTTAATTTTGGTTTTTTCAATATCTCAACTGTGTAATTACTACTATCTCAAGGGGTCATGCCGCTACAGATCAAGCCTGCCATCTTTTGTTTTAATCACTGTGTCATTTTTACCTCATTTTCATATCAATGCATTGTGTCAGCTGTGATTTTTCTATAGCAAAACTGAGCTTATGAGTCTAAATAACAGCCTGGTTTTATCGTTTTCACATGGTTATGACGTGATTTGATTTGTGACAATATTTGGTATCGTATACACGATAAATCGTTATCGAATCGTGCTAGTGTGAAAACTTCTCTTTTTTCTATATGAACAATTGATTTTTAGCTTTAATTTTTATCTTTATCGTCATAGTGTAAACAGGCGTTTACTATCCTTTCAACAAAACTTTTGAATGGGCTAGCTTGTTTGCAAATTAAACACCTCGGGTAGTCTTTAGAAAACTAATTGAGAGGAAAACAAAAATTTAAAGCCAGGCTTCGGCGGGAAAAAAATATGTTAAATTCTGCAGGAACTGCACACTGAAAGTGTGTTTTACAAAAACTCAAGAATGGTTAACAAATACAGATTTTTTTAATAGGCCTATTTAAAAACGGGAAGGTCATGATGTGATGTCACCGTGGATTCCATGATGTCACTAATAATACTATTCCTTTTCAACTTTCTTGTAGAAATCAAAATAAATAACGTCGAATCGAATAGCAGCACCTGGACAACTCCAGTCGTTCACAAAGCCAACACGATTGAGATTAGCTTTACAGCACCCAGGGACACGACGTCTATGGTCATTAATGACGACGAAAATACTTCGCCCATACCTCCAGCACCCCCTACACCGCCTATTAAAGAATCGGCAAATCTCAACAGTGGAAACGGCAACGGGGTGATTGAAGACCCAAGCGTTATTCTTCGAAACTTGCAGGCGGGTATACCGGTGAACCCGAACGAATTTCAAGGTAAGAAGAGATAAGAGTTAATTTTATTGTACGATGTTATCACTCCTTGTAACTTAACTCCAAATACAGTGCCCTGCTGAACAAAACGCAGTATGAACAAATTTCTGTTTGGAAAATCCATACACTATTAAATTTTATGTTACAAATTCGTGGAAATTGCCCATATACGGGCATGATGATGTCATGTCACACCCATATTATGGGAAGATCACAGCTTTTTTTCGCATTCAGTTTTATAGAGTAGAGGTCTAAGGGGAAAGGACGTTGCTATTTATTTGTGTAAAGTTAATGCTTGCGATGGTGCAGGATGGCGTATGATATCAAGAAACCTTCCTTTATCGGTTCAATCTGGCGATTGAGGATTCTGTCACATTGTGTTGTATGGCAACTTTGTGTCTACACAGAGGAGCAGATATCTGCAACTGTAGAGTGTAGTAGGCTAGCCGTCCGAAGTGTATTTGCGTATGCAGGATGAGTACCCTATGAGATGCTGTAACCTAAACCAAAATTAGTTGCCCGAAAACATCTAGATATTTACTCGGATCTTGGTGTTGCATCTGCGTCAATTTGTTGGCACTAGAGAAAATATGGGTGAACCATGTGAATATTGTCCTGTCACACCTTGCTAATCCTTCAGAAGAAACCAAAAACTTATTTTGACAAAAATCTCCCATACTGCAGTTTGTTTGGAAGGCAGTGATCTACTTTAGTTTTGTTAATATTAACTGTAAGATTATACTTTTAATAAGATAACAAAACACCTTCTAGTTCATGTGCAATACTTGAACTAAAAAATAGAACAAGAAAAGGTGCAACAACGTACTATAGGCCTACTCGTTAACTGCGAAAGAGTAAATATCACTCAAATGTCAAAATTCACACTTATTCATTATAATAGTTATAATTCACTATAATAGTTATTCACTTGGGATAAAATATTTGTTTCATTCCATTTCATTCTTTACTCTTACGGAAGTTGTGCTGTTGGCACTCTTACTAGTTTTCACTCTTTTTGGAAAGCAAACATACAGAATTAGTCAAAAGTTAAAATGGTTTAGATAGTGGATATTTAGCCGGGTAGGACGGCTATTTGTTTACACAGCATTAGTACAACCCTAAACTTAAAGATAGACAGCCGGTAAAATTATATACGGTGCACTTTATTAACTAATAAAGGCAATAATTACAATGATGTTCTCTCCAATTCATCCACTTCAGCTCAAGTATCTATTGATGGTGACGTGCATCCCGAAGACGTTCGAAAAGCCTGTAAAACGATATCCGACCTTCTGCTATTCCCGACGAACAAGAACACGAAGGGGGCAAGAATGTTTGCCAAGCGACGGAAAAGAAGCGCCAAATGGACATTAGAAAGTGTCGGACAAGGTCCAGACGAAACAGTCACGACCACCGAGGAAGTATTCCACGAAGAATCGACCGTAGGCCCTGCCGGTGGTGTTTCAATGTTCCCCCCGGGATTTATTCCGCTACCACCAACTCTACCCCCGGTGCGTAAATTGTTAATTGAACCTATAGACTTTAATGTGAATTTAAAGAGTAAAGAAAAGTGTAAACACGACGTAATTCCGCCTGCTCAATGCAACATGCTCGTTCAGGATCTATTGTCGCAGTCTGGCCGTGGTGCTCAGATGTTTGAGAAAAGGCGAAAGCGATCTGAAAAATATGTGGTACCAGATAAGCCTAAGATGACGTCACCCCAGGTTGTATTGAAGAAACCAGAACGTGAGGAGCCGGTGAACGTATCTCTTGAATTCATTGCCATGCAAGGTGTAGGAACAGGTGCGATAGGCAAGCCGAAGATGACCCCATGGGAGGCAGCGTCAAAAGACCCCAAAGGTAGAGTTGACGCTGCCTTTGACCACCTCAATCCAATGAGTAAGCCACTTGAATTTACAAAGAAATTTGAAAAGCCTAAGCCCCCTGCCTCGTGGATGCAGTCATCCAACATCGTCCCCGATTTTAGACCCAAAAAGTCGATTTATTCTGTAGCAAGACCGACATTTAAGGCCGATGAGATTCCGTCAGAAAAACCAGCGACCCAAAATGGTGAACTACCACCCCGTTTCCATCCTAAATTTGATGCGAGAAATGCACATCCATCATCACAAACAGACAACACTGACAGTCCAGGCTTATCTAGGGTCAACTTCCACCCAAATCCCAGGTCCTGGACATCACCAGACAGTACCCCTGGAATTGTATCCCCTCCATCTTCCGAGTGTTCCCTAAGCAATGAATTCAAACCCAACGCAGGTCTTCCGACTGTTCCATTTAAAACGCCTAATTACAATTCTAAGCCGAGGGGCTTCCGGTCCCCGCCGACTCGAAGCGATTCACCAAGAGACCGCTCCAGTCCAGCTACCGGTATGATCATGGAAAGTGACGATTTATAAAGCATTTCTTACAATTGAAATCTTAAACGAACGTTATGTAAATACGTATGAGTAATAATAGTTGATGTAGATTGGTTTAAAAATGTGAAATAATAGGTATATATCTTTCGATATAGAATTTGTAAATCAAAGCTCCTCATGTCGAATAGTAATTTTCTAACAATAATTTAAGTACGGGTGTTGATGAAGATGAGTGTTATTTGTTGTTAACATTTTCAACAAAATATTTTGTTTGCTGTTGTTATTTTTGGTTTATTGTCATTTTTATTTCATCAGTGGATGCAAATGTTGATGAATTACCTTATTAAATGTTTTACAAGAATTATGGATATTATAAGCTGTAGGAATACACTAATATTATTATTATCATCATCAACATCATAAACATCATCATCAACATCATCATCAGCAGCAGCATCATTTATTATTTATTACTATGATTATTAAAGTTGTTATTGTTTCAGACCTGTAAGTTATAATTGTTATGAGTGTAGGTGGCTCCACACTTGAACTTACCTAGAGCTAATCGTGAACAATTCAACATCACCATTTATTAATTTTCTTTTGTTTCGTGCTATTTTAAGTATAAATCCTATCTTGGTGGTAAATAGCTACTTGGGTCTTATATGTATTAAGCAATTTAATTTCTTATTTCATTTTGTTTTCAAAATGTTCAATTATACTCTATGCAATCGTTTTATTTTCATTATGGAATCTTATAGTTCTTGTTACGTTACTTTTGCTTTGCCAAAATAAGAGGAATCTAAATATATAAATAAACCATTTAACATTTTTTCTGGCCATCTTATTGTGAAAATTAAGAAATATTCTACATTTAGCTGGTACAATTTAGGTCTTGGCTCATCTGCCGTATTAATAATTGAACCAGGTCTCTTGGAAACATAAGGCACTAAAGACTACTCCTATAATTGCATTGAACTGTCGTCACCAAAACGACGTGTAGGCCTAAAAATACAAGATATTATGCATCCTTTGAAACTAAAGTTGCGAGAACTATCGGGCATTGAGGTGCTGTTAAGTTCCAATATGCGATGGTCAGACTATAGGTGACTATTTTTATGTAGGTCTAGATAGGTACTGTACTTGTTAACATTACATTAATATTGTTCACGTAGGCCTAATTATATTTTGAGTATGGGTGACCTCATGTGTTCGTAGAATACTGTAAGGTACATTGTGTAACAGTTCAGCAAAATGGTAGGCCTACGTTTGGCACTGCCAATTATCGATGCACCCTTGCTTTAACTGGACCTTTCTGCTAAACTTGGATATAGGATGTTGTGTTGCTAAGGGTCCCAAAAAATGACAGTCTAATGCCGGGCACTCGTTGCGTCGTACGACGAATCCAACTCCTCCCTGTGATACGACGCCGTCAACTGATTGTCGGTTGTAGCTGGATGTAGTCTGAACGAATCGTCCTTAACAACGATCCGTTGCGCGCGCGTCGTTGAGCTGCGTTCGCCATAGAATCGCGTTGCCCGACGACGGTCGGGCGCAGAGTGAGTGCTTACTTTGTACGTACACAATTGTGCGCTTGTGGGGGCAACACGTGTTCTGATGTGGTCATTTAAGTTTATTTTTACACTATGGAGGGGCCCATACATAAGCGTGTTAATAATAGAACTATTTTGATTTTTGATTGTTTTACAAAATCGAGTGTGAATAAAACATTGACTAAAAACCAATGGCATGTGTTTGAAAAACAAAATACATTTTTGAAACAAATACATTAACATCTTAAATAGCTGGCCAGTTTTATAAACATAATTTTTTACTTTCCAAATGTCATGGAATAATTGTAGTCATTACCGGTATTAATACAAACGTAACGCAAGGTAAAATCCAATTAGTCGTTGACATATCGCGATTATAAGTGTAATAATGATATTAGTAATTTGTTACTGTATTTTGTATAGTTTCATCCGACGTCTTAGACAAGTCTTTCTATAAACTGCTGACGTAAATGTAATGGTGGATATATGACGTAGTACACATAATTATTGTTTAAGTATTTTGAAAGAACTGCAGTAAATAAAAGATATTTTTGAAGAAAGATGTTAGCAAATTTATTTTACCAGTAACAACATGAAATGATGAATATGGTACACACCAACTGTTGCGGCACATTTGAGTGTATCGAGAGTAAAGAATTATGTGGAATTCGGCAAGAGAAAATGAAAATTTCGTATTTAAAAGTTTGGTTTTCGTAAAATCGCTACCGCGTTTTCACTGTGTTGCTGGTCCCCAACGAGATCTGGGAGGTTCTCCGATTCGACCGACCAATCAGCGTCTCAGACAGCCCTGTTGGCAATAACTTTTAGCGATTATATGGGACAAATGAATGCTAGATGCGTCAGGTCACATTGTGTTACGCTACGTTCTTAAAAACTTTTATGTGCATTGCGGTATTGAATCGGAGTATTACGACGAATGTTGACACAAAAACATTTTTTATATAAGTATTGTGCGTAGATAGGTTGATTTGATTTCAGAGGCGCTTATGATTTTATTACATTTTCTAGAAAATCGATCATAGTAGTTGTGAATCTCGCTCAATCTGTATGTATGAAACAAAAGGAAAAGTAGTTCCGTACAGTAAAGTATAGGGTAATATTAATTTTAGAAACCTGGTTTTAAAACGTCATACAATATTCTTAAATTATTTAGATTGTTTCCTTGGTAAATATTTGTTTTCTGATTAGGCCCGAGTTTGCCTTGAACTGCAATAAATACATATTTTAACAAAAATTGTGTCTATGCTGAACTTGTTGCTCTTGAATAAAGTGGTGGCTCCAGAAAAATGCCGACAGGGGGGTAAATTAAAACGGACAGGAGGAGCCGAACCAAGTGACTGCTTAGAGCTTCAGTAGGGTCCCCCCGGGTATAATCACTTTTGAGGGTCATGAAGGAGAGAGATTTTGTGGATTAGGAGGCCCAAAATTGTGCATTCAGACGACAAGTCACAATTGTTTTTTGCTCGGCAAAATACTAATTCAGTCCGAGCACCTCGTCGTCGTGTCTCCAACCTTGTCACCCCCCTCCCACTTTCTTTTTGGAAAAAAAAAGAAAAAGAAAATATTGATCACCCAAAACGCATCGGAGGTTATTTTCGGGCGTCTAGAAAACAATAATTTTGCGGGGGCATGCCCCTAGACCTCCTAGGGTAGTGTTATCTCAACCTGCCCCACTTTCGGCCCCATTTTGTCCCCCCCACACCTTTCGGACATCTCTGGATCCGCCCCTGTATTAGATGTTTATAATGCGAGTACAGTATGTATGTTTATTAGGCCTACCTAAATCTACAATGCATACATACATCCACAGACATATCCTTACATTAAGAATATATATTATTGTACAGTATATTCAATGTTCACATGCTTATTATGTGGTCATCATTATTTGAAACACCTTAAAATATAATCCAATATTTTAATTGCTTTTTGTTTTTAAAAAATAGGCTAAATTATAAGCTTTAAATTGAGAATTAATGTCAATATTGTTATTATTAATATTCATATTATCGTAATATTAATATCTAAATTAATATAAATATCAATCTTTAATAATATCAATCAACGTCAATATATATTTCAATGTTTCGATGGCGTAATTACAATAATAATAAGCAATTTATAGTTTAATGAGTTGTGTATAATATGTCAATTACATTACAGTATGTACAACAGAAGAATGTAGCCAGTTACCTTGCTTGTCAATAAACAAAATGAAGTAGTGTACTGTATTTCCCAAATTGATTTCGATTATTGATTACATCTTTAATAATTTGAGAGGTCAATAATTAATTTCCGTTGTCAAGAGACAATATTGATCTCTGGTGGTAAAGAAACTATGAATAAGCACCAACTAGGCAAATAATAATAACATAAAGGAAAAAAGATAATACAATGGAGGACTATAACATGCATTTCCTCGTTGGATTTATTGCTGTACTATTTTTATTAAAAGTGCATACTGCAAACGCTGGTAAGTAATCAACTTATTTTGCTTTACTACATTATTATTAATATTTATTATTATTATTATTATTATTATTATTATTATTATTATTATTATTATTATTATCATTATTATTAATATTATTGTTATTTATTTTTAACGTTACATCATCATGCTCATCATTCATCGTCACTGTCATCATCATCGTCACCATCATCATTATCATCATCGTCATCGGCATTATCATTATTATTATTATTAATAATAATTATAATTATTATTAATTATTATTATTTATTATTACTATTATTGTTATTATAATTATTACTATTATTATTGTTGTTATTTATTTTTAATGGTTTACATCATCATGCTCATCACTGTCCCCGCTCATTTTTTCAAAAAAAAAATAAATTAGGAAACTAAAGAAAATGATACTCAAATTGTATGAGATTGCAATTTCCGGCCATTTGGAGATGCCGTAATCACAAATTTTCTTTCCTCAGCCCCAACCATGATGGGGCTGAGATGGTATTTCCGCCATCTGTGAAAATCCCTCCCTGGTCCCTCTTCAAATTCCTAGATCCGCCACTGAAAACCTTACATGCATCATCAGAAATCGATTAAATAAGACCTCAAATTATCATTTTTAAAAAATTAGTTTTAATGAAACATAATTTTTTCGACATGTTATTTTTAAAATTAATGTTTGAATAAGCCTACTTCAATTCCTGTTGTAAATGGTACGCTACATATTTACTAGTATAGTGTGATTTAACTATTTAACAAAACAAAATATCAATAGGTGTAACAAAATTTTGTTTAAAAAAAATGAGTGAATGGATGGATGGAGGCTGGATAGAATGACATAAAAATTGAATAATGAAAACAATGAATAATAGTACAGTAGTTGGGATGCATGGATTGAAGTGGTATTATAAGCGTACATTTTCACACAGTTTGACTTTCCCTTTTCGCAGCATATCTGTCGTATAAGAAGGTAACAACTTCCAAGTCATTGTACGCTGGATCCAGATACCCGAGAAAGGCAACTACAGATGGAGATGATTATTCAAGGATGGATTTTCAAAGCTCATCTTGTTTTCACTCAAGTAAGCATACCTGCACCCGATATACAGGGGCGGATTTAGGGGGGGGGGCCCCGCCCCCCCCCCCTTTTGGGAGGTAAAAAAAAAGAAAAAAAAAGAGAGAAAAAGAAAAAAATGATAGCCCAGAATGCCTCAAATGTTATGTTC
>NW_022704401.1:2294345-2300177 GCF_011630105.1 Anneissia japonica | reverse complement strand
GTGCAGTCTCGACAGTCAGTTATATAGCGACTATCGGGGTCTAGTATCAATCACAGAAAACGGTAAAGTATGTCAGGCATGGACATCGCAATCCCCCCAATCTCACTCTATCGCTATCGATGCGGAAAAGGGTATAGGGGATCACAACCTATGCCGAAACCCGGACAGCTCAGTATCCCGACCATGGTGTTACACCACTGATCCAAATACTCGCTGGGAGTTATGTAATGTTGCAGAGGCAGGAACATCATGCCCGCTAGGTAAGTCAAGTAGGCCCACCCGGGTTCACTTGGAATAATAAATTCATCTCGGATGAAGACTTGAAGCCGGATATCCAGTCTCGATATAGCCGTGATACTCTGGTTCATTTCATCGTCTGTCGTTGTGGATTGATGTAAACTTTAAGCTCTCTAATTGCCAAAGCTTTGTCGAATTGAGCCCCAGAGGCTGCTAATTGTAGGTTACTCTCATACCTTTATCTTTACCCTTTTCCACAAAGAAATTTGCCTAAAGCTTCGCTAAAGTAGGAGCGTTCAGTGGGTACACTACAGACGTAATTGTACACCATTTATGAATTATTGAAACACTAAATGGGTTGTTGTTCCGAGTAGTATTTAAATTATAAGCTGCTATCCAACCACGGATTGTTCATAATACCTCAATAATTATTATTGGAACAAGATAATATATACATACTCCAAGTATATTGAAATGCACGCCGATGGGATTCAATATTTCGACATTAATCGGGAATTAAAAAGTATCCATATTTGCAAGCTTTATATGCACAAGTATCAAAAGTGTTTAAAAACCAATCAAAACATTACCTCAGTCCTCAGGTGACATAGCTGTGAATAAACTAAAGATAAAAAAATTCTTACCCACTGATCAAAGCTACCTACAAAAACAAAAAAGCT
The DNA here is from genome assembly GCF_011630105.1 of Anneissia japonica. Lineage (NCBI taxonomy): Eukaryota > Metazoa > Echinodermata > Crinoidea > Comatulida > Comatulidae > Anneissia > Anneissia japonica. Next base: position 2,299,260 of record NW_022704401.1, on the reverse strand, counting down.
AAATTGAAGCTTTCAGCCCATTGTTAAGCAATGGGTGTAGTGTACGTATAGCAAACGCTTCTTTAAACAATAGGATAGACCAGCAATTACTGTCAATAAAGTTAGTATAGGAAATATTAAACCTAATTTATTAATTACATTACAGGCCATATTATCATTTTCAACTTGTAAACCTAAAACAAGTTGGAATGCCTTAAAAAATGTTGTACAAGATCATTTATAACACTACAGATCGTGAAGAATGTTCGTTAAGTCTAGCTATTGAGCATCTATCTGCCTTACCAATATAATTACTATTAAAACCTGGACACTTAAGATGATAAACACAGAACTTCTATACTCCTTAGGGGTTTGATTTAATAGATATGAGAAACATTTTTGTACTGCCATAAAGTTATGAATTTTACCAACTAAATGTTTCTTTACTTTGTTTAAGCATCTACGTAAGGTGGATTCACATGTTTTCCCTAGATAAGGCAAACTAACCAAAAATCTTAATCAAGCTATCATCAGAGGCCTATGTATTATAGGTCATTCAGGCTTCTTTGATATCAGCAATACATAATTCCATTTGTTTGCGGGCATTAGCTTCAGATTCATTACAGTGTAGATCAAAAGATGTGTAAAGTTGTGTGTCGTCAGCATATATATATATATGAACTTTTATTCCGTGGTTATGGGCAATATTGACAATAGGTGCAGAATCATAAGCCTATGTATACATTTAGGTTCATTTAATTTATTAAGTACATTTGTAAACAACTTTTAATGGGTACCCATTCCAAGACATAAGCTTTCTAATGTTGCAAAGTTCTACTTGAAGTTTATCGGGAATACAGTTTGTGGGCTCTAGAACTAATCTACGAATCCAAGAAAGAGTCTTATGGTTCCATGGAGCAAAGCTATCATAATGGACATATCGACCTGTATGTGTATTTTTACGGTATATACTCATGCATCCTACACTGTTGTCAAATTGTAAATCCAGAAAATGTACAATGTTGTCACTGTTTTCAACTTATTCATAAGGTAAAATTTATCTGTCTATGAAAAGTGTTTAAAGTGCCGTAGAATGGGATGGAAATCATTAGTTTAGCTAGTACTAGTGTGTCCTCAACAAAATAAATATAAATCTTAATCAACAGTTATCAAAAGAGAATGTCTTAAACTTGTTAATTGTCTCTTATTTCAGCTACAGGCACGAACGTTATTGACATGGGTGCAGTCGAAATTTTCGAAATTGGCTCGAACAGTATGACTTCGTGGTATACCTCTAAAGTTCTACAGACTATGACAATGATCTCTGCCGGCAAACATGATACCGACATTCTACAGCCAGTAAGCACGCTCGTCTCAGTAGCAAGTCACAGTTTTCATGACGAAGTAAACGCTTTAACATTCACGATGTACATTTATCCAAATGGAAATTCTTCAGGCGAAATTCTGAGCGCATGTAACGGTAATACACGGCTTAGAGTTGAGCAGACCTATTCTAACGAGCTCTTGTACCGTTCAGAAGTCACAGTCTTCTACGGTGACCAACAGTTAACACGAGCTCATGTGTTGCTACCTGAGGTTTGGACGTTCCTTGCTATTACATTTGATGGCACAAGGAAGACCATCAAACTCTGGAGAAATGGAGAGATCGCCAGTATAGGTTTTACCGATTTTAACAGCTTTGGCTTAATGTCTATCGATGAATTGCAGCTGGGAAGTTCCAACGGCGATTTATTTGCTAAAGTAGCCTTGTTGCAGGTGTACGATCGTGTATTGAATGAAGCAGAAATTAAAGCGATAAAAGATACGGCGTTTGTCGACAGTAAGACTATATTTTTTGACATTTTCTGTTATTTTTCTATTGTATTCTATACAAATAAAATTATTATTGATTGATTAATAATGGTTAGGTGCTTGACTGATTGACCGATGATTGATTAATTGATTGGTTTATCGGATCGATCGATCGATTGATTGATTGATTGATTGATTGATTGGGTAAGCCGGATTGATTGATTGGGTAAGTTTCATGATTGCACACACATAAAATAATAATATGCCTACTTGTAGAACATTGTAACTACAATTGGAATAGCATACATAATAGTTAGTGTTCCTCTGGATTGCTAAGACCTTCACAAAGAAAGCCACATTTTGCTAGGGAGTATTAACGTATTGAGCCAGTTTTATTCTTTAAAATTGTTTTGCTCTATTTTTCTTGATAGATTGGTTATTTGATGGACAAGCTAAATTCACCAAGCTGAAAACATCATTTAGACTTACGGGACCGCAACTACATGAAGGTACCGAATCGCTGACAGTCTGTTCTCGGACATGTTTACAACGCGCGTGTTGCCAGGCATTTAGATTTTCACATGGAAGTAACTCATGCACCCTCATATCGACATTCGAAATAACGGACAGTTTGCCAGAAGAATCGGATGTTGAATATTACAAGAAAGATTACCACTCATATCTATCTTTGAAACAATGTTGAAACAAATTCTACAAACGTCAAAATACGGTGGCAGATTGTACTTTGGACCTTTAAGCAGTATGTACGATGTATATCGAGCATATTAAAACGCTAAACTTGTAAATCCATGTCATTATATAGATCTGTAATTATATATATAAATATATGGTTTTTCATTCAAAGATCAATGTATTATTTTGTTATGTTTACAAATGAACCTGTTAGTTCAGTCACTTTTAATTTTCGAGCCCTATAAGCAAAGAAGTGTATATTTATCGCATTAAGTTGATAACCTTATGTACATAAATGCTGGAGGATTGTTGGTGTCAGGAACGAATGTATGCATTTATAATGATGATTTTTCTTATTACTTTGCTAAATTAATTTTTAAGTGTGGTAAGACAACGGATCATACGTATTTATGTATGTAGGCCTATGTGTCGAGCATATAAAACGGTAAACTATATTCGACTTTTGTGTAAACAAATTATACTTATTATAATTATTAATTAGACCTTCGCTTTTGTATTTTTATTAACAATTGTGAACAAATAACTGTATTGCATGTATTTACGGTAATAAACTAAGAATAATCCAGGCTAATAGGGAGTTTTCGCTGCACGACGTTAACCTTAACGTTAACGGATGACGTCAAAATTTATTCATCTTGCGTTGTGGAGTACGTTAATTTCAGAATTTTACGTGCTCGACGGGGACGTTAGATACGGGTTTGCGCATGCGTACTTCGATTGGTTTACAAAAGGGGCGGAGTTATCGCGTTGCGAGTTGGTTACTAACGTTAAAGTTAAGGTTAACGTCGTGCGGCGAAAACTACCTAATAGTATAGCAGGAAGAATTTGATTTAATAATTATCCATGTCTTTATAATATAGGTATGTAATTGTTCATAAATATGATATATAATATATGATATTTCTTTTAAACATAAAGTTATTGTTTTGCTATGTTCACAAATAGCATGTTTCTTCAGTCGCTTATAATTTTATCAGTCCTATAAGTGTATATTACTTATTTATAAGTTGATAACATGTATTCTGTACATAAATGCTGGAGGATTGTTGTTTTCAAAGACCAAGTGTCAGGAATGAATGTATTCATTTATATTGATGATTTTTTTCTTCATATTACTTTGTTAAATTAATATAAGTGGGTGCAGTAATTATTCATCTGACGTTAATACAAAGTTACTGACATGATAATGGTGCTTGCTTTTTGTTCTTAAGGTCAGTGACGTCAGGCCCAAGACATTTAGGGGCCCAGGATAATAATCAGCATTTTGTTTGTTAGGACTTTGGGCCGAGCTGGGCCCTTAGTGAGTAGAAGCTGTAATAAAACACCAAAACATTCCCTTAAAACGCCGAAGCTGATGAGTGCTTTGTCCTGTACCTTCCCCACAGGCCCCCAGGAAGTAAGGTCACTAGTTGGAATTGGAATGTCTTTATGCCTCTTAAAGTATTTCTGAAGGCCTGTGTTTATTTCACTGTTCCCTGGTTTATATGCCACATTAATTAATTACACAACACTATTTCTGAAAGAAAGAAAGAAGTTTAATTATTTAACAAAGAATATCAATCAATAGGCCTATTCGATCAATATTACAGACATTGCAGCCGATCGAACGTCTATTTATATACAGGTAGCCAAATTTGCCATGTAATTCAATTGTATAGCTATTATTGAGTAGAAAACGATGAAGTGAGAAATAGCAAAATCACAAAGCTGATGGTTTTGTCGAAATTTGACGATTTCTTTTATGTTATGTTTCACCTAAGGATAATACTAACGTGTTCTGTGGCACTTACGGACCTTGTGAATGGAGAAATGACCAAAAAACAACTAGGTTAAAATAGCTGTTTTTGTCGAAATTGGACGATTTTTTTACCCTGCTGTTTTCCGGTTGTTTTGTGTTCTGCACCTTAGGATCATACGGTCGCGTACTGTGGCACCATAAGGACTGTGTGAATGGAAGTATCACCACAAAACAGCTTGGTAAAAATAACTTCGTTTTGATTAAAAAAAAAAAAAAAAAAAAAGGAACTCCGCTTTATTAGTTTAGATAAAAAAAAGTAACTTGTTTGATTGCCGTCATCCGCCGCCACTAAAATCCCGAAACTTTAGTTTAGTTGGAGAGCGAGTATTTACGTTCTGGAGACCACTACGAATGAATAGCCCACCCTGTTTGTAAGTGTGTTTCTGTTCTTTAGTATTCAAGTTTTCGCTCTTCGTACGCTGGTCACTTAAATGCACGATAGAGCTACTTGCTCGGCCCCAGGCAACTGAACGGAGGGAGGAAGCAGTGCGACCCCTAAGCCATGATGATGCACTGAACCTAGCATACCATCCCGAGTGCCTGTCAGTTGAATGAGACTCCCTGTGCATCTCCCCTGCAGTCTGTTAATCGCCTAGTCCTGTCAAGTATCAC
>NW_022704401.1:2252198-2294315 GCF_011630105.1 Anneissia japonica | reverse complement strand
ACTCAACCTCGCCAAGGCTCGGGCCTTCGCCAAGACCCGGGCCCAGACTCAGCGTAGGGTTACCGGCGTATTACCGACAAGAAGCCTCGTCGACCCCGGAACCCGTCAGGGAGAGAGTCAGGTGATTTTACTATGCATGTGATTAGAATATATCTGGTTCAATTGTACGTATGGTATTGGTGTTATTACCTGCAGAAGCAATCAATGAGGATACATTAGGCCTATTTATTGTATTATTTTACAGCGAAATTTCTTTTTTTGCCTTATTTAAAAACATAATTTTTAGTGATTTTAATGAGCATTTAGTATTATCTTAAAGTACTTTATATTTCATATAAAAATAAAATCGTGTTAAAATATATTATAAAATATGCAAATGATGAAAATGAAACAATTGGAAATGTCTAGAGGCGTATCTATCTAAACTTCAAACCAAAATGAAAAGCGAGACTTTTAATAATAAAAAATAGAAATCACTTTTTTAAAAAGCAGCTGTAGGTGCCACCAGAACGCAAAACTTTTATGTGTTTTTTGCAGAAAATTGGCCAAATTTTCACTTTTAATTTCAGAATCGACAGATTACTGTAGGCCCCTATGTTTTCTTCATAGTTACCAACCTTAAAGATTTGAAATGCGTGAGTACACCAGTTTGTTGGGAGGGGGCAAGGCCCGGGGTCCAGAGGCGGAGCCCTGGGATCTGAGCATTTTAAGCTGTTTTAAATCGATTTCAAGGAGCGTTTGTTGACAATACCGGGTACAAAAATATTTTTAATAAAGCCACATACAATTTGAGTTTCAATGTAGGGCCTACATTATGTTTAATTTGAGCACCCGAACTATGTACACAAACATTTCATTACATAAACCATAGAGAAAATAGAACAGCATTTTCTCTATGCTTAAACAAACAACAAATGAATAGGCATACTGATTAATGTTTAGTAGCGCGTCAGTGAATTAAGTATTGACGTAAATACTGTCTAATGACTCAAGTTTAAACTGCACGACCGTTTTTATATTTTTAATAAAACTAATTTATTCTAATTTTAAATAGAATTTCTGGCCATCCAGAGGTTACTATTCTTTAAAAAATTTCATTTGGGAGGGGGGACACCCTCTCAAACTATTTCCCCAGTCTCAAGACTACGAGCTCAAGTCCCCCTGTCGGACAGCCCCCCCCCCCCAAAAAAATATCCTAGAGCCGCCACTGCCTACAGCGCAATACCATTGCTCAGTACGATGGGGGGACAACTCATTGCCCTACCTTACTCTTCTTTCTGTATTGTGGGTGATTATAGTCTTCTAAAGGTCTATTTCGACATACCATTAACCACTGTAAACTTCTGTCCCCAAGTAGCAGCGGGTCAGGTAGGGCAAAAGATCACTCCTATATTCTCTCGACGCAAACTTAATAGCACTTGCAGTACCCGCTGCTACTTGGGGATCGGATTCATCATTAGCCAAGCGCAAGCTTGAAGATCTGGAGGTCATGGATTCGATTCCCACCCGAATCACTTGCAAAATTTTTTCGCTAGTAATTGGAGACTATCACTAGCCACCAAACGCAAGCTCGGTGGTCTAGTGGTTAAGACATCAGGCTAGTTACTTGGAGATCGTGGGTTCGATTCCCACCTGATCACTTACACATTTTTTTCACCAGTATTTGGGGACGTACTGAGTATTCCGTATGATAACATGTCAAGTAGGGCAAAACATCACTCACATCTTAATAGCACTTGCAGTAGCCGCTGCTAGTTGGGGATCGTATTCATTGCTGTATTTGGGGATGTACGGAGTATTCAGTACGATAACACGTCAGGTAGGGCAAAACATAACTGCTGACGCAAACTGACATCTTAAGAGCACCTGCAGTACCCACTGCTAGTTGGGGGTCGTATTCATTGCTAGTATTTGGGGATGTACCGAGCATTCGGTATGATAACACGTCAGGGCTAAACATCACTCCTGTAAATTACTGTTGTAAGAAAATAATCACAAATCATATTTTGGTATTTCTATAACATTTAATTCTAATTTTTTTGTTAATACCACAGTTCTAGTTTTGAATGACAAATGTTGTGCATACCAATGGCTTAATTTTTTTTTTTTTTTTTTTTGGAAAGTTCAGAACAATACCGTAAATTTTGCGTATTGGTCTATAGCTGTATTTGCTAATTTTTTGATCGAAAATTTTGTGTTCATAATATGTATGTAAGTATATTTCAGAAAGGATCGCCTTTCGTTTTTGGGAAAAATGTTGACCCCAACCCGCTAGGTTTGATTCCAGATCTGCATGATTCATATTCCCATTCATCTTATAAGTGCCCCCCCCCCGCACTTTGAAAAACGTTCCACCGGCCCTGAACATAACCGAAGGACATAATGACATTGATCTCAATTTCGTACGTGTGCACCAACATTTAGTGATGTACCTGCAAGAGTGTACATGAGGTGTATATACTGTCTCTTATACACATCTAGATGTGTATAAGAGACAGGATTTGTACTGAGCCTACTATTAGGTAAAAATATAACAAAAATGGTAAATGAATCAACACCTAGTCCATAGATAAGATTGATTAAGCTCTGTCCACACTATCACATTTTCTTTGACAAAAAAACTCTCGTATGCCCATATATAGTCATGATGTGTCTATATATGGTCATGATGTGATGTCATCATGACCATATTTAGGCATGTCACATGTTTTGTCAAATAACAGTTGATAGTCTGGACAGAGCTTTAGTTATGTCCTTAAGAGAAGAACGCTCTGAGAACTTAGTAAAATAGTAAAAACATAACAATTTACAAAATACTGGTAATTATTAAAACATAGATGTAGAAACGAAATAATTGAACGCAGGTGTCCCATGAACGTGTACCACTGCATGTTTAGCTACCCAAATATATTGTTTTCTAGGTTCACCATCCACTTCAAAATTATGTTTGTTATAGGTACAATGGGCCTTGACAGTTTTTTTGCAAAAAAAAAAAAATAAAAAATAAAAGTCCTTGATTTTTAACTTGTTTCCAGAAGACTCGTTAATTAGCCCCACTTTGTACTATTCGTTCAACTTTGGCCAAAAATGTTGTTATTGTTATTATTATTGTTATTATTATTACTGTTATTATTATTATTATTATTATTATTATTATTATTATTATTATTATTGTGTTATTAAGACTGATAGAAGAAGTCGAGATAGCTATACGTTCGTTGTACCGTACCTGTTACTACTGCTCACCGTAAAATCATAATTCAATCTTTTATACAAAAAAGATACATATTACATCGATATGCGATCCATTAGCGTACACAAAGAGACTAAAAAAAGAGTCACATATTCAACGTATTGCACCAATTTTCTCAATTGTGGAGGATGAAAATTTAATTTACGTTACCAGGAGGGTCCATTTGCACCCGGTGTGCCGGGTTCTATCATTACTTTCCTGCGACAGAAACTATAAACCAGACGATTAAAGTTGTCTCGTTCTCTGACGAATCTTTCTCTAATTAGAGGCTGCCAAAATTTTTTAAAAAAGAATCTATACCCTTTGCAATAATAGGGTAAAAAAATCGTCCCAAAACCGTGAGCTATAATACCCGTTACGTTTTTTTTTGCGAAAATCGCATGTGTACGGTAACAGTAATTAATACTCAGACAGCAACATTTTGACTTTGGAAACACTCAAATATATTGCAACGAATATTTCGACTACTCCTGGGTACGGTAGTCTTTGTCAACGCTTGAATAATATGAAAATTCTGAGATTGTTAAGAGATGATATTTAATTTGAAAAACAAGTCTAAAGCAAGCCGGCACACAATAAAGCTGAATGGTACAGGAACAAATGGGAATTATGCTGGTATTTTAAGCAATTAACATCGCACGTACCAAAAGCAAAGGTTCCATCTTACATTCTGCCATGTTTAATTCCAATCAGATTTACCAAACTTTAGTTATCGTGGTAAATAGTCTAAATTACCTGATTAGTGAAATATTAATTATGCAAATGAACAATTAGCATATTCACCATACATACTAAAAACAATAGGCCCCGTCTGCTTATTATCATCTTGTATTCAGCCAAGTTTGAAATCAATCGCACTTTAGTTATCGTGGTAACAAACAAATAACTAACAACGAAAACGACGACAGCGACAACGACAACACAACAACGACATGAAGAACACAGGTAAACTTGAAAACAATAACTTCCCTGGAGCTTCGCTCCTTTGGGGAGGCTAATTAACTGGCCATCTAATTAATTTTACATATCTAAAGCAATATTTACAGCATTCCTTTTGAAAATTGAATCATGTTTCTCATCTATAACAAGATTGTTCTATAATGATGGATCTTATATTAAACCCCAGCAAAACTGATCTCGTAATTTCTTAATTTATTGTGTAGCGAAATTGCGTTTTTGTCTTATTTTGAACAATTTATAGTTAATTACAGTGTTAAAACACTGAATTTTGTCATTAAGTCCATTATACTTCATCCAAAGATATAGGCTACTAAAATCATCATGTTTAAAAATAAATATAATAAATTTGGAAATTATGAATATGCAACAATGGTAAATTTGTAGAGGGCGCTCCTATCTAAACTTATCAAACATTTCGATTCCAGTGGTTTTTTTTTCTTCTTTTTTTTTCCTGTTTTTTTTTTTTTTGCCAAAGTATTATTTTTTAAATAATAAACGACCAAGCTAAAAAATAGGAAAGTTTTGGTTACAACACAATAGCTTACGGTTTTGTTTTTTTTTTTTTCGAAATCGGGAGATTTTTAGACACTCCTATTTTCCAGTTCTTTTATGTCCTGTGACACATACGGTATTGAGCGTACAGTAATCTGCTGTGATCCGCTTTTAGTCCAAGAGAACAGATCAAAAAATCGTACATACAAATCATGAGCTATTTACGTTTTGAAAAACATTGGCCAGTTTTCATCTAATCGTTTTTCTGCTGATTCATACATTAGGGTACAGTACATAGGAAGCGATCATCAATTTCTTTGCATTTTAACCTTTTAATTTTCCCAGATTCGGACATAGCCCCATGGGCCGAATTGTGTATCTGATTTAACGGTATTTAAGATTTAAACTAGATTTTATAGTGGAATATGCAAAATATGGATAAGCCTACTATTTTTGTAATCCGATTCTTACATTCCGGTACCAATACAAATATTGTTTGAATTTACCTTGTTCGACATAATTTTCTTAGCATTTAAATATTGTGAATTATGACACTTCAGCTTTTACTTAATAACCACCAACCAAAAAGCGTCTCCGTGGCGCAATGGATAGCGGGTTGGACTGCTACGAAACAATGATATTCAAAAGTTGCGGGTTCGAATCCCGCCGCAGATGCCTCACTTCCCTTTCTGTGCGAAATACAACTGCTATTAATAACAACAATAATAATAATTTTGGTACATAATTACGTAGAATCGTAGTTTAGTCGTACTTCAACCATTTTTACATCTCCCTGCTTCAACGAAGACAACCAGGAAATATAATTGTGCTTTGATTTTTGTTCGTTCGGTTTCCATGGCAGCAGCACACGTTCGAATGATAGTGGTTTACTCCACTGTGTTCTGCCTCCTGGCTTTGTCTTGAATTTTGAAGTTTTCTGTTTCGATTCGTTAGTAAGAATGATGTTACTGTATGTAATATAATGAATATTTAATTGATTATTATTATTTTATAATTATTATTATTGTTATTATTATTATTATTATTAATAATATTATTATATTATTATTATATTTAATAATAATAATTATTATAATGATGATAATAATGCCCAAAATTCACTGTAGGCCTACTTTCACTACACACGTTACGTTTAGAACACAGAATCCAAGCAACATATAGTATTTTCCACTACTGACACTTTCAAATGTGTGACAAGCCACCTAATTTTCCAACCACCACCTACTTTAAACAAAAATTAAACTAACCCGGCCACCCGGAAACGCTTTCAGTTGCATGCTTCCCAATTCCTTACTTCTTCCGGTTAGACAACTGGAACGTTGTACTCTTATAGTTGAAAAAAAATGTATGCCAAGTATTGGTGTTGAAATTGAAATATTATGCAAATAGTTAAATTAATTTTTAAAAAAAATATGAGGTATTTGTGTTTAGCGTCACACGTTTATATATAAAGATGCAAAATATTCCAAACATTTTTCAAAAAAGTGAAGTTAGTACAATAAAAATGTGTACTTTCACTAATTTGAATATTCATCATATAATAAAAAGAATATTAACAATAATAATATTTGCATTATTACTATTAACCTTATTATCTCCATCATATTATTGTTATTATTACTTTCATTCATAACATTCGTAAATACGCAAACCTTTGTTTGAATCGGCATATATGTTATTATGTTTATCATTCTTAGCATTGCTATTTTTATCCATAAAGCATTATTATTCTAGATAATGGCATATAGGTAATATTACATAGACTTAATTAATAAGGAATGCTAGTCATAAATAATGCAGACAGAACGATGTCCATTATCAAAACACAGTTTTTAATAAACACTTGAAAAGCAATTGGTTTGTTATATTTAATTCCAAATACTGATTTGTACTATACCAAATCATTACTAAAGTTTATCAACACCACATGTGTATAACTGTATGATATGGCCTGACCCACATCTAAATGTTGATACTGCATTACGTCGTGTAAATGACTCGGTTATGACACTAATCCTGAAACACGCGGTCAATTATTTTTATATTCAAAATATTTATTTATTTCACCTTTTTGTTCTGACACTTTCATGCTTTGAAGGCTTCAATGTGAACATAATTGAGCACAACCACAAAACATAAAATGACAAAAAGAACAGAATTGATTCTGTCTCTTATACACATCTAGATGTGTAACAATGTATAAAATGTGTGTTTATTAAATATTTACGGATGGATACAATAATAGATAAATTCGTACCTAACATAATCAAATCACTTGAGGAATAACCACTTTGTTTAAGCTTTCGTGTATTAAACGTAATCCCTTCCATCTATTCAGAAAATAGTTATTGCATATTAAGTACAATGTTATGATACCCTGGATTTAGATTAAACCAATGGAAAGCTCGCTCATCCAATAAGATAAGAAACGTCACATATGACGTCATCGCTGTTTAAAAGCATACGGTATCGGGTTGTAGAAGTTAATGATTGCGAATACCAACAAACGAATGATAATTAGGCCTACTTATGCACTAATTATAGAGCGAATATAAGTCTAATGAAATAATAAAGCAATACAAAAAAGCAATGATAATAAAAGTAATAATAATAATATAAATAATAATAATAATAATAATATTAATAATGAATATGATTATGAGTATAATACTGATAATAATAATCATGTTAATATTGATTATGATTATGTGCCGATGTGAATGCTGCTGCATTCACATCGGATCCGAACTGAAATCCTAATAGGCCTAGTAATAAATACCAACATGCAATAAAACTGATGTAATTGTAATGATGCTCAAACAATAATTGTTATTAATACCATTATGCCTAGCTACGATTATTTTTTTTCCCTTTTAAATGCAAATTTATTTTAAAGAATGTTCAATGTATGTCCTGCTTATTTTCCCCGATTTCTCCATGTATTCTGGCTGGGAAGGTTATTTTTATGTATAAGACAAATTAAATTGAACTTTAAACTTGCAAACCCAGATCTTGAAAACGCCTGTCTCGTTTACGTTAGTTCGCTTCGTCGTGCTGCATTCACATCGAATCGGACCGCGTTTCTGATGTGCTGAACGCAAGCTGGGCACTAACTGCGTCGTACGGCGATCGTACAACGAATCTAACTCCGCTCTCTGTGAGCGCTAAACCGCACGACCGTCTACTGATTGTCGGTGGCAGTCTGATCTGATCGTCATTAAAAACGATCCGTTGCGCGCGCGTCGTCGCGTTGCGTTCTCTATAGAATCGCGTCGGCCGACAACCGTCGAGCGCAGTGAGTGTCCGCCTTTACCTTGGCTTTACACACTGGTTCATGAGTTTTCTGATCTGTTCGGTATAGCCTTCCGATACGAAACTTCGGATTCGGTGTTAAAGCACCTTTATACATTATGTTTACTTATTAGTCTTCACGTCCATTTTTCGACGTACCTCTTCACCTAATCTGTAATATTGCGCTGTTTGACATGTCGAAACATGTGGATTTGCTACAGCATTATTAACCAACAGCTGCCCCACACATCAGACAGGGCTATCAGTCAGAGCTTTATAAATATTACCAACAGTCATTGTAAAATAGATAGTACCGGTATCAACAGTTAAATATACATGTTTATTTTTTTATAGAGGACGGGTTATTCTTATTAATCATTAATATAAGTTTATATTATTATTATCATCATCACCATCCTCATCATCATCAACATTATACTTATCATTATACTACTGGCCAACCAGGCGGATCTGGGAGCGAAGCCCCAAAAAAATTACTTTCAGGTGTCTAATTTAAGCGATTTTTTTGTTGTCAAAAACAAATGAAATTATATCTTATCAGCCTTTTAGTATATTCTATCCTAACTCCACTGAGTTCTATAAAACCTGTCCACGGGAAATTTGAACCGGCTGTCCAACCTCTCGGGGATATATAGTTCTTACAATATTTGCATGAACTCCGGTTTCGTAATCAATTAGGCCTACAATATGTGGGAAAAATTAAGTTAAAATGATGTTGAGGATAGCAAGTCTGCAGATCAGTGAAAAGAGAATTACCTCAATCTGTGTCTCAGTTAAATTTGATAACTTATTAAATACTTCTAAATGTGTTACCCTAAATAACTATTTTTATACCTCTCTGGTTATTCCACACCACTGACGGTATGCTTATCAGTAAAACTCAGTATTGTTTCAGTTTGCCAATGTTAAACCTCGTAATCAGATCCCCTTATTGGTGGACGTACAACTACATGTAGTACTCGAACACTCCACACATTCTTATGTTTTGTTTTCATCTCCATCTATCCATAGGGAGACAGCACTTGGGGGAGACAAGACGAAAGCCCCTGTGGGCTCGCACGTGTCTAATGACGTCACAGTGGATATTACTTTCAACAGCCACCGCATGGGCCGTCAAAGTTCATGAATACAACCGTGATCGAAGTTACACGTTTTCAAGTACATCTGTATACTCTTCGTAATGAATTTGCATGCTATAAACCAAGGATAATATACTCCAATTAAGTTGTCGAAATAAATCATAGTAAACGCCTGTCGAACGCTGTCAGCAGTTGTTGACGCGTTTCACTGTTCGATTACTTTGGTACTTTTAAGAAGCGACACTAATAAGTTGTATATTTTATTTTTACACACCTGAATTCTTGTAGTTCGATAGTAAGATGTGGCAGTCATACGCTGAGGAATACGGAACAAGCATGCACGAGTTATCGGGGCAACCGGCGTCTAGAGGGCGACTGATGTATCTGAAACAGCAGGCTACTTATGAACTTCCTCAAAATGAACTTTTACATGCCCCTATATCCACAAAGTTACAATATAGTGAACCAAAAACAGTAAAGCATACGAGCCAGATGGTGGACGTATATGTCAACCCGCAGCATTTGGTCGAGGAAGACCGCCCAAAACGGCGCACCCTTTCCCCATCCAGACCTAAAGTTCAAAGTAAAGAGCTACTTACAGGTAAACGCGGTAGTCGAGCAGCGGAAATGTTCGTACGTGCGCGAGAACATACTGACCAACACGTTATTGACGAGGAAAAAGTTACAAAAAGGAGACAAGCTAGAAATTGTCCACCATGGGGAGCAACGTTCGGATATCCAACAATTAATGTTGACGAACCCTACGATGAACCGGTTTCAAAAAAATTCCAAAATGTTACTAGTCCCAGTCTGCCGCGAAAACCTAAGCCTAAAACGAAACCAATAGAACAAGTTGATTACAGTTATAGCAATGGATATCGGCCTCGCAGTAGTGACCTATGGAAAAGTAGGCCTACTGATTCAGAACGCTTGAAAAGATTTCACAAAGACGTAGAGCCTTATAAAATGAACTACAACCGCGCACCAACGGGCTGGGCAAATAGTTCTGAAAGTTCGGATTTAGACGCATTTGACCTTGGAAGTATAGATGCCCAGCTACCTAAGGAGGAATTTAGACCGAGGATGTTCACTACAAAAACACGACAAGGCAGACTGCGCGATTATAATTCAAGACCCAGATCATGGTCCCAGGATTATGATGACGATGTGACAGAGCCGCGGGATGAGGTAATGGCTTCCGCGGAAACAGTACGAAGCAGGCGAGTCCAGTTCGAAGAACACAGTAAGTCACCGAGACAAAGTCGAAAAAGTAAATTTGCGCCAAAGTTCCGTCAGGTAGCAGGTCCAAAAAATTGGTTCGGCCTTCCACAGAGTGAAGATTTATGAAGTGTTTATAATTGACAGAATTTGCATGGAAGTTGATATTTGATTTATTCTCTTTAGGTATAAACACTAGTTGTAATAGCAATAGCAATAGTTGTAGCAATAGTTGCTACCATTAGTAACGGTATAGAATTAGTTAATTTTTTAATTTTTTTTCATCTGGATATATGAAATTTAATGTTTGAGAGCGTGGTACTTCTGAAGTCGATTTCTGTATTTTTAAAATTTACAAAACTCTAACAAAGACTTGTCGTTGACAATATAAATATGTATTTTGCAACATCGTATTTTTTATGTACAGAATCACAGTGTTAAGACTCTTTTTTGTTATAATTAAATATAGATGCTAAAATAAGCATTAATGTATTATGGTCTGGACGTAATGAAAAAAGGTGTACAGATGAACAAAACCTATTGTGAGCAATATAGCCTATTACTTCCAAAATTGCCAATTATAATCCACACATATCTGTTATGATATATGTTTATATCGAAACGTATTAAACACCGAACAAGAAATAAACATATAGAGGCTATGAACAACTGGATGATAATAAAAACGATTAAACTTTTAGAGAGCCACTGTGAGTTGGGAGCAACTAATAACCTATTATTACATAGTAATATAAAAGATATTAATATAGATTTCGTTTAATATGGATTTGGCAGATTATAAATATCAATTTTGGTAAAATAATATTAGAAAACAGACTTATATATTACCGGATGAGTAAGACAAAGTAGTTGTATACTTCAAAGAAAACGAATTATTTAGCCATTTTGGAACAAAACGGTGGATATCGACAGCTGTGGTTTCGGCCTAGATTTGAAATGACGTAGATTTATCTGCTCAATATTACGTAATAGTAAGATAAATTGATTTTGTCTTGTTTCAATACTATACGGAATTTATCCTTTTTGCTAGACCTATTAATAATAACAACGTCCAAACTCATTCAATTAAAATCATTGGCTACGCCTAACTTCTTTGGAACATCTGTTAGCCAATGATCTGGTACTTTATACTGACTGAAATTCTGTTATGGCAGTATATAAACCAGGAAATAATCATATTGACAAACCAAAAGTAATTAACACATTTTCAGCAAAGAAATAGAAAAGTGACCGATAACCATCAGGTGACGTCATAAAATCTGGGGAACTACCAAGATGTCTGTAATTATAAATTGCGATATGCCTAAATGTAAGAACAGTGCATCCTGATGGGACATAATATGGATTCTCTCTGTAATGAGATTTACAAACAGCGTATGAAATCGGAAAAATAAAATATATATCTAAATGATGTTTTATAACCAGTGTTTTTATTTATATTTTGAAACTATTCCTAGAATGTGAATTTTTTTGTGATGTTAGCGACTAGTAGTAACCAGGAAAACTTCCAAGATTTAAGGACATCGTAGTCTTTAGTGATCTTTAAACACTTCTCTACAGATATACTAAAATATTATAAAAATAAAATAACAAATACATAATAAATAGAGTATAAAAAACATAAACCTAAATATTGAAACGATAAAACAATTTACCCGCCAACAAACGGATGTTAAATACTGTAGTACTATTCCTATAATTTTTACATAAAGGTTAATTTGGGACTGCACGTTTTTGAAGGTTTATTTTTAGATTTGTATGGGGCAATATACAACAGTTAAAATGTTATTTAAAAGTACGGTGATCTATACGTTGACTTTAGGACTAGGAATCAGTAAAATGAGAAGACAGAAAGCAAGAAAATAGATTAAGCAAAAATGTAAACTGTAGACGTAAATACGAGGAAGACCGAAAACATCCCGAGTAATATTCAGAAAATAGGAAGGAATTTCTGCATGGTCTATAAAGATAGTGACAAATGGCGATATTTGGTAAAAACACGTGCTGTCAAAAGAGAAATCGCGTTCATATAATGATGATGGCAAGTGGTAAGAGATTAATTCTATTACCTAAAATGTGATCTCCACGAAATGAGTCTTGTTGCACAAATGACCAAAATGTTATATTGCCATCAGAACACAATATACATTCACGATTGAAACCACATCAAGAACTTGAGATTGACTGTCAACGGTTATTCTAAAATGAGCGAAAACCGAATTTCAGTCAAGTTCCAGAAAAGATTGGATAGATTGGTATTTAAATTCGGCATATTGTGCAACTAGATTCGCAATGTAATTGAGTGTCGAATATCACAGTCTGTATCTCTAATCATAATTTACGATAGCACTCGATGTCGGAACATGGATAACGAACTCTACGGATTGAAAAAGTAATAAATAATCTAATCTAATAATATCACCATTATCGATGATTTTGCATATGGTATTTACTTATTAGTTATTGACTTTCAATTTATACAGAAGACGAATGAAACTGACAGAAGGAGAAGACAAACGATGTACTGAGTTGCAAAAAGTGTCAATTTATTAGACTGAAGAAACGCAGTGCGTCAAAGGTATTGTGATTAACTGAAAAACCAGTGCTATACACGCCAAAATAACAACACTCCTTAATTGATTAAATAAATTAATTAATTACTGTTAGTTGACAAAGCAACAAATACTCTACATAATACTCTGAAAATGCATTATAAATCTTATGTACACTATGCTGTCGTCGTGTTATATATAATTATAAAGTTTTACAAACGCATTCACTTTTACCAAAAACCTCAAAACCTACATCTAAGTTTTTTTTTCAAAATGTCTTGACGAATGATCTCTAAATTTCATTCAGCACATTGTACTTTATAACTGTAAATCTGATAATACGACGAGCAGTATCATTACGGTATGGCTTCGACTTGGAGTAACAGATGCTGGATCATTATAGTTACAATTAAGCAATTATAAAGTTCAAAATCTCGGTCAATGAAAATATGAAGAATTTCCATGCGGGCTCTGGCATGTTCTACTGTCAAGCATGGTATAGTTTAGAAGGCATAAATCTTCAACCAATTTACTAGTGTGGTAATTAACTGTTTTGAATAAAATTAATTCTAATAGTGGTACTAATTAATACTTTCTACTTCCAGCCAAACCAAATTCAATTCTTTTTATGTGATAACAACTTTTGACCAAATAACAAAATAATTGTAAAAGTGGTATTAATACTTGCTATTTACAACAAAACCTAGGTCAATCCATTCTATGTGATTACAATCTACCTTTAAATCACTAAAATATTAACTAGGCCCTCCTATATCATTGTTACCCACAGCTCAAAGTATCACTATTATTAATAACTACATTAATTAACTAATAATATCTTGAAATAATTGTTACTCGTTTCTTAAAAACGTCATTTAATGAAACAAGCCGAAGGTAATTCTATCTCAGTTCTTGAAGACACCAATCTTCAAATTATCATCAACGCATCTCATAAACGAATATCACACATTCATACAATTTCTACAAGGTAATCATTTCTATCAGTAACCAAGCATATTTTCAAGATGGATACTCTTCCATAATTCCATTTAATAATTTCTTGTCTTTTACATTCAAACTCTGGTATAAATTTGGTTAAATGTATTTACAAATTACTCAACTATTTCCAAATGTAAATCTAACCAATGTAAAATATCGTAGTTTTACTAACGTTTTGATCAGAGTTGGCCCTAATTTAATGAAAACAAATTATTTGATTGGCTTTATAACCAATAACCATTGATAACGATAACCACCAAATGTCCTTTCCTATAACCTATACGTAATATTCGTTTTCATCCATTACAATATTTTACCCATGTTAATGAATTTTAAAGTGTCTAACCTTTATCCAAATAACTGAAACAAATCTATGTTTCAGTTAGTCAGGTGGCTCTGATATTTTTTCTACCAGCTGTATAAAGACATTACCAGAAAGTATAAAAATAATTAGCACGCAATTCACATCAAGTGGAAAACAAAATTAACTAAAAGGAGAAATGTCAGCCTGGCACATCGTTAATAACAAAATATAAAGCAATACGAACTTAAACAAAATATATCATCTACTTCCTACGAGAGGAAATATCTGTGTTTATATACAAGCACAAATTAAATTTAACTAATGTACAATAAAATGCAGGGGTATCAGCCATGCTGTCTACTTATCTATAAAAATATAAAACTAAAAAAGGAAGACTTTAAGGAACACTCCTCATCAAAATTCTCAAACTTTTTGCGCACTCGCAATTGAAATCAATCAACATCATTCCCTATATTAAATTAGGCCTACGTCTTGTTTTAGTCTCATAAAGTTTGTCTGGTCTGCATATTCCAGTTAATGACTGTTATTCAGACTTAATTCCAAATTATAAAACTTAAAATGGATACACATAAAACAAACCTTTGAAATTTATTTGCAAAACTATTTGCAATAACGAGATATTTATAAATAATAAATTACCTTTAAAGGTATTTGTATACATGAAAGTGGAAACCAGAGCTTAACAAACTATACATTTCAGCCTACAACCTTTCAAGGTAAACCTATCAAGTTTTTAGATATTTTTTTCAATAATTTTTATTGTTCAAAGATAAATTTTGTAATATATAACATAATGCAATGATAATATAAATCAATTTCATTTGTGTATTTTTTGGTTTATTGATTTTCTAAATTTCATTGATTGTTTTTACCCTAGTATTATTTTACTTACCCTTCTGCAAAGGCACTGCCTCTTTCTATACAAATGTACAATAAATATACTTTGGTTTTTATCAACAGCAATTTTATAAAATGTCTACAATTTAGGAATTTATTTAATTTATATTCTGATAAAATAAAAATCTAGATGTCATAGTATACTATTTTTACCATAAAGTTGGATCAATAAATTGTAGAAATAGTTTTCTTATCATTGTGAAGATTATGAATATTTAATAAGGAATAATAAATTTAAAAATATTCTAAATATGTTAAATTCGCTAGTCTAAATCAATAGAATTAAAGTTAATCAGTAAACTTGTTAATATATTTAATTAATTATTGCATGTATATATTGACAGTATTTGATAAGAGGTATCAATTAATGAAAAATAGACCCAAGTCTCATAATTATAAAGTCCAAAGACCTTTTTGAAGTGATTTTGATAAATACATTCTGTATTTCATTCCCAATTGCTGTGTACCTCCCGATAGAGGAGGTATATTTTGAAAGATAGAGGAATATATAAATATAAATACAGCATCTATGTTATAATAACAAAATATTAATAAACTATTTATTGCTTCAAAAAAATTCATGAAGTTTAAAAAATTGATGATTAGTCACTTGTCAGTTGAGGAACATGCACCGTTCTGACCGAGGCTATCCATAAAATAATCGCAAATAACAAACATCAAAGCGAAAGGATCATGAAGAAAGACGAGAATATATCTCGTCAGTTCATCAATCAGGATCTGAAATATAAAAGTAAAACATAATTTTATTGAAAATTCATATTAATTCATTATATAACATATTAAAATAATAAATAATATATTTTTATCAACTGAAAGTACAGTAACGTATTTAATTACACAAAGAAATTCAAATATGAGTGAGGGTTTCGTTTTAGCTCAACACAAAAATATACTTTTAATAGAAGCAAGATGTTGACATTTTTAAAGTTGTTTTTCCATCCAACAATTAAAACAACACTCATCAATTAGAGAATGGAATGGAATATGTTACATTATTAGGCTTTTAGGCAGTCGAATTATTCTAGTCATGAGAAAAATCCTGGTGTTTCAGAAGATACAAACACACAACATTGAGAATTAGAAATTGGTAGGCAAGCATCTTAACCACAGGGAAAGGTTCAGTATTTTTTTAAATAAGGTGGAACCAGTCATAAAAACTAAAGTTACTTTTGTGATTAATAATTATTATTACCAGAATTTACATTTATTTAAAAAAAAGCAAATATGCCAAAAATTGGCTTTACACAAACTTACAGAATTTTGCCACATAGTTTCCTGGGAAAGTACCAAACTGTCCTGTTTTTGCTGATGTACCGACATACCAACCATCTTCACATTTTTCCATCACTAAAATCACGTCCCCTTCTTCTAAGCGTAGCTCATCTTCATTTTGAGGTGTGTATGCAAATATCGCACGATATCTATCATGATCAGGAGATGTAATCATTTAAAAAATATAATTCGTATACAATTGTAAAGAACTTGCTACATTAACAGGATCAAACAATTGCACTATAAAACTAAGTCCCATAATATTTTTAAAAAAACTTAAGGCCTTTGGCTTCTGGTACATAAAAAACACTCACCAGAAAAAAAAATAATTCTCATTACAAAAATATATATTTTGCTTCACAAAATCACAAAAAGAACCATACACAGTTTAAAAAGCAAGGGCAGGTATAGCTAAGTCTAAGGTGTTAAAAACTAGCTGATAAGTGGAGGAAAGACAATTATAAAAGAACTACAGCAACTACAGAATAGGATCAGCCATTATAGCACTAAAATTGACCATATCAGTACACCACCATCATCATCATCATCATCATCATTATCATCATCATCAGTTTACAGTCTATTATTCCATGCAAGCACGGGTTAGACTGTACTTGTAATGGCAGCTTTCTAATCTGCACGATTCAAAATTAAACATTGTTTAAAAATTTTGTTTTCATATTTGACTTTTATAATATAAAAGAGCTGTGCTACCCAACTATGTCACATGTAAACAAATACTTAAATTTCAACAAGAATGAACTTAGAAAAGAATAAAAAATGCCAATAAGCAACAAACATCAAAAACACCATCAAGATGTAAAATAAAATTTAAAAATTGACATACGGATCAAATTTAGTGAAAACTAAATCAATCACATCCCAGCTTCAAGTATGTTTATACAGAAATAGAACATAAAAATGTTAAATAGTAAACTTTGTAACTATTATAAAAAAAAAATTAAATAAAATAAAATAATTAAAACACAAAATAAGATTGATAAAGGAAGCAAAAGTTAATGTTAATAATTTAATTGGTATCAACACAAAATGTGTTATGTATTATGAATTGATAAATAAATAAGCCATGTTTTATTTCAAATTGTCATGTCAACCAACATTATTACATCATTAAATTAAATATTTCTATATTTTTCCCCCCTCCCAGTTCGGGGAGAAAAACCACAATTCGTCAAGGTCAGGGAGAAAAAAAATTGTACTATGTATTTTCTACATTAGTAGACTCCAAAATTGATTAAAAAAGCCTTTGAAACCCCTAACATATTTTTCAAGCCAATGGAACACCTTCAAAAGATTTTGAGCGATGCCCCCCCCTCCCCCCGCCGTTGGGCAAATCCTGGCACCACCAATGACTGGACAGTGGATACTACTTGTTGAAACCAACTACATTTTATGCTGTTCTCCTTCCTGGTGTAAGTGATAATTCAGATTTTTATTACATAAATCCTATTCCCTGTTAATAAAAAGTGCTATTCAGTATACTTTGGAGCTAAAAAATTGATTTATTTATTCTATTTTATAGCTCCATGGTATATTTTATAAGGGATAAAATTTGTTTTCTTACGTTTCTTGTGGTTGCTTTGTAACTGTACTCGTTCCACGACCAGATCCTTGGTTTACTTTGTAGGTAGGGGAAGCTAGGGGAACAAATTTGGACTGTGGGGACCTTGTGTTCTGTAATGAGGAAAAATAAATATTAACTTACAAAAAAAAACAAAAACTCATCAGATTCCATTCTTATTAAATTGTGAATACACCTTGTCCAGAATATCAAATTTTATTTGATGAAAAATTTTTGCGATGCGATGTCATCGTGACCATATTTATGCATGCCACATGTTTTTGTTAAATAAAATTTGATATTCTGGGCGGGGCTAAGATGTTGTTGGCTGCCACATGATACAAAATAATTTGGACTAACGTTTTAAGACAAATTGTATGTTTCTAAACATTTTAATAAACAAAACATTCTAAGTACTATTACTAATTTAATTGGTAGCAGGGATGTAGTTATGGTGGGCGGGGCCACCTAGCCTTGATGTTTTCCACCCAGTCTAAAGCCACTTTCATTGCCCTCCACTCATCCTTATCGTCCATCCTTAAAATCCAATCTTATTATTTAGAGTTTACCAATGTTATCACTCACCCACCCTGAAAATATCTAGGGATACCACCCGCCCTTATTTTACTGCCGCTACAACCCTGGGTAGGAACGTATGCAACAAGAAAAAAGTGTGCGTGTGGGTTTGAGTGCAGTGGTAGTGTTCCGATTGAAACGCCAGAAATGTCCAATAAGTTATTCTTTTATCAGTGAACTATTTATTTTCATATGATTAGTCACTACACACAAGGGTGTTGATCTGTGCTTGAAAGTGGGGGGAGGGGAGATGAAAGGGAAAACAAGAAAGACTTGTGCCATATGCCTAAGCTTTGACAGGGGCGTGGGGTCCAGGTGAACGACAGGAAAGAAAAAAAATTAATTTAACCTGCAGGGGCTGGGCATATGACTGGTGTTGATGTTGTGGCTGTTGCTGCTGCATTCTGATTGGCTGTCCATGAGGGCTTGCCTGGCGATGAGGAGTAGATGTGGATGGGTAGGGACTTGTTCTTTCTGGTGATGGCGTTTGCCTAGCAACCGGTGATCTAGGCTGAACATTGCCTACATAAATAAAAATAATCATAAATAGTGATGAATTAATTCTCCCTCAGTTGATCAAACACTTTAAATAAAAAACTCCAAATTAACTTGAAACTCACATCAAAGATATTCTACAATTTTGTTAATTAAAACTATCAACTACTATTTCTACAATGACAAATGACATATACTTCTAAGGTACTGTTTTTTCAATCTTTCATTTATGTTATACCATTTTGTAAACAGCAGTTGGGAGATAAAATGCCAACAGGATAAAAAAATATAATGCAATAATTTTTTTTTTTAAATAGGCCTACTATAAAGCTAGTGATAGTAATAATTGTATTGACACTACAGTGAAAAAAAAATCAAGTAAAATATAAATCAAATTAATTAACTATTAGGATATTAACAATAACATTCATGTGGAAATAACAATAACAGAACCACTTGCAAGGTTTATTTTTGCAAGTATGTATTTTTACTAAGCATTCAGTATGATAACATGTCAGGTATGGTAGGGCAAATCATCATTTCTAATTCATTCCGAATATTCAGAAGTAGTAGGCATACATTTACAAACATCTCAAACTTATATATAATTTTGCCAAGTCAAACGGCCACCACCCCGAACTAGGTTCTGGTGATGGAACAATTTTCCTCAAATAAGGACTATCAACTGTAGGCCTAGCACACACAACTAGCTTTTCTGCACTAAAAGAACCCAGTGCATGTTTTGAGATGAGTAAGTGGTTACGACCCCAATGGACTGGTCTCCCAAAGATTAGCTGGTATTGTTTTAATAATAATACTGTAATAATAATAATAATGAAAACTTTTAAAGCGCCGGTATCCGTTTAAAGAAAACGCTCATGGCGTCCCTCCACAAGAAGTAAAAAATATGACAGACAAAAGAACAATGAAGTTGCACATAGCTCAAGTACGAAGTGTCTTAGGGAAGGAGGAACGAGCTAGTTCAGGCCTTGAGCATTTTGAGACTTGATACACACTAAAGTGCTATATAAATGTAATTATATTACATTACATTAGATTTGTTGGGCACTTTGCCCAAATATATAACTTAAATCATGAAAACATTTTGTTTCAATAAGAAGTAGAACAGCAAATAATTCATTCAAGACAACTGACATTAAATTAGGTCCAATGAACTATATAGGTTCCAAGGTCAATGACCTCTATAATTTACATAAATTCCCATGAAATTCACAGGTGCTAATTAACATTACCAAAAGTCAGACAGGGTAGAACAGATGACAACAATAATTTAGTCTTGGATGATAAATTAAATAAATGTTCCGAACAATATTTGAATCAATAAAAAATACAATTGGAACAGATGTAAAATGTATTGTAATAATAAATGAAATTTCATAATCTAAAGATTGTAAGACAATACTGCATTATAATATAATATAATATTATATTATTTCCTTAATTTACTATAAATTTAATTATGTATAAAATCAATTAAAGCTTTTACAAAAACCTATTTCTTGTGTTAGTGTTA
Source organism: Anneissia japonica (assembly GCF_011630105.1). Taxonomy (NCBI): domain Eukaryota; kingdom Metazoa; phylum Echinodermata; class Crinoidea; order Comatulida; family Comatulidae; genus Anneissia; species Anneissia japonica. Next base: position 2,273,706 of record NW_022704401.1, on the reverse strand, counting down.
ATGAAACCAAACACAAAATCCTCTACAGATTTCAATTGGATCAAAGTTCTAAATATGGAAGTCAATAAAAAGACTCAGCTTTCACAAGGGAAATGGGAAAACAAAAGTAACATTAATGAGGCCAAAGATGAGGCCTATGATTGGTTGAATCCCACTAAGTCAAAAAACTACTTAACAGCAGGAGATTTATCACACTCTTTACTTGTATAAACTATTGCACAGTGGAAGACTTTCTGCAAATGCTGCACTTCAAGGCTGGCATGTGAACAATGATAGGAATGCAGGACTTGCAGGCCTACATCCCCATACATGTACAGAACGGGAACAACCTAATTCCACCAAGTGAGGGCGCAATTTTAAAATAAGCATTGCCACTATACTGTATCTGTACATCCACAGAATTTAAGAATCTGGTAGTTGAAGGACTAGCAGTACAGCATCAATTGTAATAAAAATAATTAAGATATAAATAAGACAATAGAGGGCTCACTTTAAATACGTGTGACTTACCTTGTGGCTCTTTAATTACATCGACGTATGCGGCAGGAAAAATGCCAATCTTCTTTCCTATCCTTCCTTCCCACCAATTATTGTCAACCTTTTTAGTTAGGTTGATATAGTCACCCTTGAAAATAATTGAAAAAATAGTTATATGTTAAATACCTGGACGTGAACATATTTGTAATTAAATCTAGCCAAAAAAAATGCCCTTAATAATAATATTAAAACATCAAAATATTTATCAAGATCAAATGTGACTCAAAAATTAAATTTTGATTGTAATGGTAATGGTTGGAGACTTATATAGCGCATTGTCAACAATAATGATATACCGTAATATCACGTGTAATTGCTCTGGGCAACTATCGAGGTGTTTTGATATTTTTAAAGGGTTATTTAAAGGGCAATTTTGTTCATTTATCACCCTTGAACATTACTGATTGTGTAATTATATAGTTTTGAAAAGGTTTTTATTCTGTCTCTTATACACATCTATATATAAATAGCGCCCTCTATACATCAAAATATTGTTTGAATTATCAATATGAAAGAAGGTCCTATAATTTGGAGGTGTTGGCAGTGTTTGTGTTTGAGCTTCTCAACCATGAGTTTAGGGGTTTGCACCTCATGCTGCCAATTTTTCCTGCATTTTTGACTTCGAAGAAATATAAACCAAAAGTACAATACACCGAATTAGTCATCAAGATTTGGCCGATTGGGTATTAAAAGTTATATGCATGCATTGCGTGGAGTCAAAAGTGGTGTCTATTAAATTGTCTAAAATGTAATGAAGTTAGCATACTTTCATAACAATGTATACATTTTGAAGGATTCATACATTCACGAGATTAAGGTTGATTTGATTTCCATTTGGAGTAAATATATGAACAAATTTAAGAGGTTATAGGGGGCCTAGGCCCGTTGCTCGCGGGACTCGCTACATTCAGTGCTAAGGTGAGTGATGTTGATTAAGAAGTACATATTCAGCTTAAATACTGTCACCAAGTCATTTTGTTGCAATTTATAAATGAAATATTTAAACTAATGGACAAACTTAAATTGCTGAATTGTAGAATAAGATGTTTCTTTGACTACGATGGATGAGTCAAATGAACGTTGTTTGTAAGACTCTAGTCTAGGGCTATGGCTGTGTTCACGCGACGAGGGTATGCAAAAATGTTAGGTTTTCTATTTGCTTCTTTCACTCCATTTCAAATCTAACAGGTCAATACTGTGACGTTTATTAAAGGAATGTTTACCAAGGCTTTTCGATAAGTTATTTTACGATAAAATGTACAAGTACGTGTAAATAAATTTGACAAGTTAAACTGTCAAAATTTACTTGAGCTGAGGATTATTATTGTGTGAAAAAAACTGCCACCTAGCAGTTTGTTATGATGTTATACCTCACAGCTTTGGTTTGGCGACTAATTTGGTCTATTGGTTGTATGTTGTAGATCTACTGTCAATGCAGAAAAGTTCATGTATGGTTGGAAATACATTCAGGATGTGGAGAAGACAAATATTTTGTGTATGCTCCTCTAAGTTTCAAATAACGAGGGTAATGCGGTGAAGCACTTTGCAACCTTATGTAAAAACGTCAAACATGTGATTAACTAATGAATACGAGTTACCTTATTGTCGAGTAGGAAAGCTAACTTACAACATTGCAAACAACAGAGTCAAGAATCAGCCTACATGTTGGTAATATGAGGAAGTGGAAAATATTTGTTTGAATTTAGAGTACAAAATGGGTTGCATAAATTATCTATTGCATTTGTGTAATTACAAAAATGTAGTACAGAAAAGGCCAGTAGAAAAAGCAATTGGTTGATAATTTACAAAGTACTACATTTTAACAGTATCTTTTATATTGCCTTATTAATCACCTATGTTATCTTATTTAAATAAATTTAGCTCAATGTTGAGTTTAAAAGGTAACTTACAATATTAAAAACAAGTCAAGAATTAGCCTACATGCTGGTAATATGTAAAAGGTGAAAATATCTGCCTAAATTTAGAGTATAAAATGGGTTGTATAAATTACTAAATAAAAAAAAATTTATTCAGGTATAAAAGAAAATATACAAATGGTAGCCAAAGGCTGAAATGAATATATTTACAAAAATAGAATATATTAAAAAATGCAAGAATATTAAAAATACGGGAAAGGCCAGTAGGTCTGCTTTAATTAAATTCTCATTGGTTGATCTTTTACATACTATTTAATTATACATCTAAATTATCTTATTTAATTAATCTAAATAGGAAATAATTAAACAAATAAATCTATAACTTTAAAATAAAGAAATAAAATAACAATATTGAAGAATGTGTTTTATAAACATCAATTACATAACACTAATAATAATAACAAATATAATAACAATAAATAAAAAAATATATTTATAAATCTAAATAGTGTGGGAAATGATGATTGGAATTCAGTTGTGATACTAAATTGAAAAGTGAAATCCAAAATGTAAACTGAAGTTAAACAGCAAGAAAAAAAAAGATAAGTCGGAGCTTTCAAATGTTGCATTAGTCCATTGTCAACAATAATGATATACCGTAATATCACGTGTAATTGCTCTGGGCAACTATCGAGGTGTTTTGATATTTTTAAAGGGTTATTTAAAGGGCAATTTTGTTCATTTATCACCCTTGAACATTACTGATTGTGTAATTATATAGTTTTGAAAAGGTTTTTATTTTATAAGTACACCATGTTGGCGAGATTGAAAGGTAACTTACAACATTACAAACAACAGAATCAAGAATTAGCCTACATTCTGGTAATATAAAGGTGAAAATATTAATCCAAATTTAGAGTATAAAATGGGTTGTAGGTCTGCTTCAATTAAATTCTCATTGGTTGATAGCAATATCTTATATATATATTATATTATTTAATTATTCATCTAAATTATCGCATTTAAATTAATTTAAAATAGTAAATAATTAAACAAACTAATACATAAATAACTTAATAAATAACAAAGTATAATACATTCTCCAAGTATTGAAATGCATGCCACCGTGTCAGGATTAGAATTCCAGACATGATGGTGTGCATTTCGATACTTGGAGTATGCACTATACTATCTTATCTGAGAATCATTAGTGGACCATTCGGTTTTCAATAAATAACATTAATAAAAATAATAATTATAATAACAAAAAAAAATTTAAAAATATCAATAGTGTACAGAAAACGATTGTTGGAATTCAGATAATACAAAATTGAAAAGCAAAATCCAAAATGATAATTGAAGTTAAACAACGAAGAAACAAAGAGGGGCTCCAAACAACGCAAGTCCTTTGTCAACGGTAACGATATACTGTAATACCACGTGCACTGCTGTGGGCGACTGTCAGGGGGATTTGATAGGGATATTTAAAGGGCAATTTTGTTCATTAATCAACAACGAACATTATTGATTGAGTAATTATACTATAGTTTTGAAAAGATTTTTTTGTTTTTGTTTTACTGAGTATAGAGTTCATAAACAGTGTCCTGAAAAAACTCAAATATTGATGAACATCAATTTATTAACTATCAGTATCATAAAATACCAGAAATTACATACAATAATAATAATAATAATAATTACCTATGTCTTATAATATTAATTTGAGTATGTCTAGGCCCACTCCATAGGGAGTGGCAAGATTGTGCATTCAGCATGAATAACACTAGCGAGCTTTCGATTGCACGAGGACGGTAGAACGTAATGACGTCAGCAAAAGTCATCTGCGCATGCGAGAACATTAAGGTCACCTCGTCGAGTAGATTCTGGAACGCAATTTGGCCAGATCTACGTATGCAGAGAACGGAGGATGCCAGGTAGGACGGTCACACATGAGTGATTCCGTTGTAGCGTCGCGTCGTCGCACAAATCAAAAACCCCCTCATGTACAAATGCTTGTCAATACAGATCAATGACCAGGAGTAATAACACTATAAGAACATGTCTTCGTTCATTCATAACCTGATCCCTGATCCACTCATCCATCAAAAATTAATTTATTCCTATCAGACTGTAAATTCTGAAGACGTTCGGTACAGAACTAAAAAAAAATATTATTATTATTATTACTATTACTAGTATATATTATAAGGTATTTGTCGGACTTAAAATTTATTGTAAATTAATTTTAAATAATGAGACACATTAATTTGCCTTATATTTGATGTAGCCCTTTGTTCCCATGAGTTTCATTTAGCAGACATGTTGGTAGCCACCTTGGATTTCTGAAGCAAAATCTATAATTGGTGTTAATTTGTACACAAGACAAATGAGACCCATTCTAGCAGAAACAGGGTCTTGTCTCAAAAATATATTCTTGAGGTCAAAAACTAATAATTGATGCAAAAATTGTTTAAAATGGAAAAAAAATATAAAGAGTCAGTCACAAATTACACCTATTTTTCAGTGTAATATTGGCACGAGAAAATCACTGAAAAGTTTTCTTTCATGCCTATATATATATATCTATTTAGTTTAAAAACTATTGAATTCTGTTATATTGAAATGAAAACTACATTTGTATTTCATATGGACCAGCAAGGTTTTTTATTAAACTTTAGATGTCTATGGTTGCATTATAGCCAATGACATGGGAAGCAATAAAGGATGTTTACATTTTAATCATTCATAACAGGATAAAGATCAAGCACATAACTAATTGCATGCATATGGCCTGAGTCTCTTTAATATTAAGATGGAACACTGTAAATGATTCACTGACAGTCAAAAGGATTGCATCACACGATGTCTAAAAGGTTAAATTCCCTTTCATGGATATATTTCAAGATCATGGAATGACGTGATGAAAGCATGGGTATTGAATCCTGCACTTAAAGAGATACAAAGTAAACCACAATTAAAACGTAATGGTTAAAAAAAGAAAATAAAAAGTCCTTTCTTTTGCATCATAAACACCGTTCTTCTTGCTTAAAAAAAAAAATCAAAAATACATTTTAAAAAAAAAGAGAAAAAATCCAGGGAGCACAGGACCCCTTCAAGAAATCCTCAACCCCCTTCCATCTGGGAAGAATCCATTTAGTTTGTCAGGGAACTCTGCTGGAAAAAAAAACATTTTTATAATCTGAGAATTTGTGGCTTGTTTATTCTTAACATTTTGCTACAAAAAAGGTGAGGATGAGGTGAATTCGGACCCTTGGTGGGCAATCCTGACCTCTCATCAGGAAACCTGGGTCCCTTGCATGGGAATATCTAGCGCTGCAATGTAGCATTTTTATGAGCATGTTATTTTGTTTGGAAAAATTAATGAAATTATATTTGACTAGTGTAATTTATACTTCTCTACACCTGATGAAGCCAGCATAGACTGCTGTCGAAAGCTTGTGTAATAAATACCCGTAAATGAAGTTAGTCTACAAAATGCTGCCAGTGTTCATATTTTATAATTCTTGAAATTGTCATCAACTCATCAATTATATTTTATTCTGGGAAATGTATTTAATTCCAAAAAAAAAATAAAAATTGCCACCTCCCTTTTTGCATATCTGCCTTTTTTGATTATATAATTGAAATCATTTTTTTACTATTTTTTTTTTATTAGGAATTCTTAGTATGTATCTACTATATTATGTTACAGTGGTTGCAGACGTATTTGTGATGAATTGCATTGATGCTGACGCAAGCCTCTCGGCCATTTGGAGTTGAATAAAGTGAAAATGAACTCATTATTCCTTATGATCTTGATAAAAGAAATGACAACGCAAGAGCGCATCATCATTATTAAAGCGGATAAATTAATTATGCTTGGAATAGCACACAACTTTAAGATAAAAAAGTATATAATGATGGAACGCAGTACATGCCTAACTGACATTTGAATAAATTGCATCATAGAACATTTAAAGGTTAAAATCCTAGTCAAAGTATAAAGTGATTATCGGCAATACGTCCTGTCATTTAAGAGATACAGTACGGTCTGTGATGAGTTAAAAACAAAATTCAATTAGCAGGTTATTAGATTTCGGTTAAAAATCAGAATGGGAAAATATTTCACTCGTCAGCAATGCATATATGGCAGGCAATCTAAACAAGTCACTCCTTGCCAAAAAAAAAAACCCCAAAAAAACCCCAGTTTTTAGTTGTTAATACTGGGTAAAAACAGTAAAATTAAAGTTATAAAATAGTAAAAGAATCATTCAAATGACATTTCGTTATGAGGTTTAAACATACAGCTGTTCAAGAACAGTATTTGAAGATTCATAGTTTACGACTTAGACATTTCTGAGGCAGAGACCATCATCAAATTGTTAAAAAAAATGCTGTTTTTAATGTCGAAAATAGGAATAACAAAAAAATAGCATGATAGATATATAAAGGTTAGTTTAGTGCAATAAAATAGATTTTAAAAATGTTGACATTCCAACATATTTTGGCCATTATCTCTGAAACATGATTTGCAAGAAGTGTCTGGTTTGGCTTGTCTCTACCACATGTACATTCACATTTTGTAGTGAAATATCATAAGAAATCACCAAAAATGTATTGTGCCACATTGGAACTTTTGAAATGAGCAAATCAAATTTAATGTTTTAAATAATTTTTAAAAATGTACTATCAGTCAAAAGGAAAGTACCTGAATAATTCAAATAAAATTTTTAAAGCTCATTTGAAAGTCCTGATTAAATAAATCATTAGCATTCAAGGACACAAAAAAAAAGAAGTAGTTTTCCACAATTTTAAGGTTACAGTAATAACTTACTTTAATTAAGCAATTCAAATTTTCAATTTTTCTTTTACCTCAAGACTGATAGTATATCAAAATTACACCAAATTATATCTTCAATAAATATATAACACAAACTAGATGGACATTGTACGTGACTGTGTTGACAGCTGGAAAAAAAGGATCATATTATGTCTACAGGTTATTGTCCATTTCATGGTATCAAGCGATAATCACCAGTTCATCCTGTCATTAAAAAGATGCATACTTGAAAAAAAATTGTGTCATTCTCATCAGAAATTACCAATTAGAGACGAAATGAACTCTGTGACGTTGTGCAACACAAGTCTCCCAAGGCAAAATGTTTTTTTTATGCCTAGATAATGTGAACTATATTTTTGAAGAATTGTAAAAGAGAGCGGGAAAGAAAAATTTATTTCTCCTTTACAAAATTTGAATGGTTTCGCCAAAATCATCAAGGTGGAGAAGAAAATATAAATAACCATATTATTGATGAATAAAATAATGCAGGTTAAGAGGTAATAATGTAATAAAGGGCATTCTTAGATTCAGTAATCAGACTGACAAATGCTTTATTTAACTGTAAGGCGAGGCTTTTTTTTATCTTAAAGATCGTCTGACGGGGTGGGGGCGGCAAAAAAAAAATAAATATAAAATTTTGTTTTTTAATTTCAGATTTTAGCACATGGTTTGGCCAAAAACATCCAGATGGAGGAGAAAATACAATTAAAATTTTATTGTTGAATGTAGTAGTAATGTGATGGTAAAATGCTTTAATTTTATATAATTTATATAATAAATATACCTATCTTATTTTTGGAGATTTCAAGGCAATGATGGGTGTAATTAAAATAAATAAAAAAAACTCTAATTTACATTTTTCTCACAGAAGCAGGTGCACTAATTGGACAAAAATAAAATTGTATTTATATTAAAAATCATCATGATTGGCAACAAGATAAAAAAAAAATAAAAGGAAATAAGAACAAGCATTTATTTAACTGTCAGAAAATAATATAAAGATTTATTTGGGAGAATTCATGGCAGCAGCTGACATGAAAACAATTTAAAAACATATTTTTTTTCACCTGAAATTTATAATTTGTCAAAGGCAGGTGCAGGTCAGCATCAGCAGGTGGGGCATTTGCGAAACAAAGTATAAAAAAGGTTCGCATCATAAATACTAAAACTCAAATAGTTGAATAACATTGTTTATTTGTATATATATATATATATATATATATATATATATATATATGCATGCATATACATACGTATCTTGTCGCTAAAAATTTAAGATGAGGGTATATCACATTGATCTCTGTTATCTGCAATGCATCTAAAATAGTGTTATTCCAAGCATGCACAAGAGGATGAAAAGTTAGTTGCTTCTAATCAGATTTGAACTCCCAATGCAGCCCGGATGGCCAGCATGGTTGATCAAGGTGTCTGCATTAATACCAGAAAGTTGCAGGTGCGAATCAAGGTTTGGTCAACATTTTGCTGACACACCCCCTCCATGGCTGCAAAATTAGTTCCAATAAGGGGAAAAATATTAAAATTGCCATTAAGTTTTTATTGGAGTAGGGATTTAGTTACGCATTCTGGAATTTAGTTCCATATTAAATGATTTTCGCACTCCCCCAACACCATAGGCAGAAATTAGCTTACACTTACACCTCTGACAATGTTTAAATAAACAAAGTAAAGTATTTCAAATACTGCACACTACAATCAGGAAATTATCTGTTTGTGTGGGGGTGTTTGCTTATGTGTGGGTGATGGAGTTTCAGCAGACTCTGAAATGAACAATTAATTTTCACTAATGACTTACAAAATGTTAAAAAGGCTACGTTTCACCTGATTTATTATCGAGTTCACCTTTATAATTTTAAAGGCACATGTAGTTAAACTCATAATAATACCATCAGTATCATTTATCTAAAGTAAAAATGACATCAAATGGAAAAGCAAATTCAAATAATGACAAAAACTAATTTTTAAAAATGCAATCCACCCACCCCTCCACCACTATTTCTAAAAGCCTTCAGAAAGAAGTTTTTCTATTTTATTACTTTGAGTATTAAGTATGTAAAACTATTTTACTCAGATAGGGTAGAGTAATATTCATCGAAAATTTAATATGTAAAGTGCATGAAGGTAGTTATCATCTCTCCCCATAAATGCTGATAGTTGTAAATGACCTCTTAATTGTTTTATGTAACATTATATATTTGTCTGCATACAGCCTTGAAAATACTGTACAATGCCTACTGAAATTTCCCTCGCTATAAATAAAAAAATATATATTATACAATCTGCATAGACAGTAGGAGGTCAAGGTTTGAATCTTGGTTGGGTCAATTTCTTTCACACTTACAGATTCTCTTCTTTACCCGATTACAATTTATAAAAGCATTTACCACAAGACAATTTAGAGTTTATCTCTTCATGTGCAACATTCATTATATACATGTAAAAGTAGATATGAATCGAATAATAATTAAATCAGTGAATGTGTGTTGGGTTTTCATGTGTGTGTACATTTATTTATATGACATGCAGAATTGTATAAAAACTTCATTAAAACAAAATTGCATACTTTCTTAAAACCAAGTTCCATTGCTGACTCTCCAGTAAATCTAAACTTGGCCTTGGCCTTTCCTTCAAACGTGGGTGATGAGATTTGAGCCGTGCGAGCTTCTTCCAAAGTAGTGATAATCTAGAGGCAGAGGAAGACATCAGTAAGTGCTCAATGTTGTTTGATACTTTCATTCTATGTGACAAATACCTGTGATTTGTGTGGTATGACATCAACATGCCCAAATATAGGCATATCCTAGATATTCGTCATACGGTACAAACAAGAATTGTGCTAATGGAGTAACCCATCTAAGATTTTTATGTTAATAATAACGTTCCAGTTTGGTGCACAAAACTTTTTTTTGTAAAACCATAAAAATGTTTTACAACATCATTTCTGACTACGTTACGACAACGTTGTGTTAACCTTATCTTCTGACACAACATTCACAAATGTCATAATAATGTTTTGTGTTTTGGTAGAATTATTAATATTCTCATCAGACACTTTCAGATGAAAGTCATACTTCTTAAGTGTATTGAAAATTCATTTTAAGTCTCATTATTATTATGAGAGGAAGGCGAGTTATTTGGACAGCTAGGGAGTGGGGTTGCTTTTAGACAGCTAGGGAGTATTAATATCTGTTTGTAAACCTTATGGGTATAATTTTCAGTGACCGAACCTAGTACTTTGTGACTGAAAGGTAGGCTCTCTTACAACAAACCTATGAATCTATTGCTATCATTCAAAAATTAAAAAAAAAAATTATTATTAAAATTAGTGTGAAACTGAATTGTATTCTATTTGCATGCAACAACAATGAACCATTCTGCATCAACAATGAACCATTCCATTGAGTCCCACTCCTTGGATACCTTTGTAAGGTCTTCTCAGTCAACGCAAACAGTGTTGTACAAGGCAGCACAATACGATTTATTGTCAGAAGCCCTCTTTAGGAGCAGTCTTCAACAAATCACATTGGGCTACATCGTACATTCTGAGTTGGCCTTTACAAATTGACAGTGTACACATAAGAAAAATGTTTATTTGTGTGACAATATATGTTTGTGTGACAATGTGTGTTTGTATGACAATGTGTGTATGTGTGTTTGTGTGACAATGTGTGTATGTGTGACAGTATGTGTGTTTGTGTGACAATGTGTGACAATGTGTGTTTGTGTGACAATGTGTGTATGTGTGACAGTATGTGTGTATGTGTGACAGTATGTGTGTTTGTGTGACAATGTGTGTTTGTATGACAATGTGTGTTTGTGTGACAATGTGTGTATGTGTGACAGTATGTGTGTTTGTGTGACAGTATGTGTGTTTGTGTTATAATTTTGTATGACAATGTGTATTTGTGTGACAATACAGTGTGTTTGTGACAATGTGTGTTTGTGTGACAATTTGTTTGTGTGACAATGTGTGTTTGTGTGACAATGTGTGTTTGCATGACAATATGTGTTTGTGTGACAATGTGTGTCTGTGTAACAATGTGTGTCTGTGACAATATGTGTGTTTGTGTGACAATATGCGTGTTTATGTAACAATGTGTGTGTTTGTGTAACAATGTGTGTTTGAGGGACAATGTGTGTTTGTGGGACAATTATGTGTGTGTGTGTGGAAATAAGCAGTGATTTCCTGGCCCTGTTCTTTATACGTTTGATTGACACTAGTCCATAAAGCTCCTTTGGCTTTCTTACCTCTACATAGCTAACAGGGAATATGCCCACTCGTCCATACTGCTCGCCCTCATACCAATTGTTGTCGATCTTTCTCGTTAAGATTATGGTGTCACCCTTGTTGAATGATAACTCCCTGTAATAGAAAAAAAATAATTAAATAATATAACTTTAGTTAGATGAGATTTTTATACCATGTAGTAAACTAAAATTTTGTTTTGGAAAAATATAAAATATAATTTTGCTTTTTCATTTAGTGACAAGGATTTGAATCCCAAGACCCTTAGATTACAATTATCATTATCACCACGCCATAGCTCCACTCTGTCTTCCTTTCTAGAAGACGACATCTAATACCAGTTTCATTAACAACCAGCAGTAAATTACAAAATACAAGAAGATATTGATGTTTTATCCCATTAGCCTCAGCTTCGAAAACCATTAGCAGGTACAAAAAAAATATTTATTTTATTCATGCTCGGAAGAATTGGAAATGAGTTCATTCAATCTTGACATTTACGAAATTGGACACAAAAACAGATGAACCACATTTAACAGGTGTGCCCCGTGATCAATTAATATAAGTATATACATGCTACTGTCTTCATCGAAGGTTTACATGGCAACACAACAATCAATAAATAGAAGTACACCTTTCGATAAGATGATTAAAATTGTCGTTGATTCTGAAAAGAATCATTGGATTGTACAAAATACTTGGCCTTATGAAAAAACAGGAGACTAGCTTTTTTTAAAGTCATTTCATTTCATTTATTTCGCCAAATAAATATAAATATATAAAATATACAAATATAAAATTTCAAAAATAGTAATTGTTGTCATGTGGCAGGCAGGATTGCCCAAAAGTAGAAGATCTACTGTCGAGGGGCTCTCCTCATGACAACAAAAATACAATATCGCAATTCTATATACATAATTTAAAAAAATATTATAAACATTAAAATGCAGTACGGTATTCAGTCTGATATGAAATCTGCATATTTTAATCAGTGGCGGATCCAGGAATTCAAATTGTGGGGGTGTGGGGGGGGTCAGACAGGAACTTACAAATCGAGCATCCGGACAACCTCAGCCCCACCATAGTAAATTTCATGCATATGGCACCTCTAGATCACTGGGAATGACCTCTCTCAGTCATAAATTTGAATGTAATTTTTTTTTTTTACAAATAAGGGGGAGGGGAATCCACTAACCGCCCCTACCCCTCTGAATTTGCCCCTGTAGATATTTTTTATCCTACTAACTTTGGAGACTGTGCTGTAAAACTGTAGAGAGCTATTGCATGTGCCTTCAGCTGTAAGGAAAAAAAAAAGACAAGAAATAATTAGACAACAGAGAAATGTTGTTTCCAAATTAGTAATTAATAAGCTATCATCCATCTTTGGTAATTGTGGTTTCATTTATAGTTTAAGAGAACATAATTAAATCATAAATGGCGACTGGAGAGACAATGTGTTTTGCACTGTTATAGCATCCTCTCTAGTGCCACATATGCTATATATGGGTGTTACGTACAACAGCACTTTTATTTTCTCCACAATGATGTAGCCCTGTAGGCTCAAAATCGTAACATTAAATAATCTACTTTATTTTCAAACGGTAAGCTCAATCACCCACAAAGTTGGGCAACCTTTTGACTGTGAGCAATACGCAATCAAGAATTTATATACAGCAATAAAAGCAATTTAACTTGATTAAACTGAACTTTACACTTAAAATCAGAAATACAGATGATGAATCTGTGAAATTTGAAATTTCCTAACATAATAATGTTTGAAAGAGTTTCTGTTTAACAGTAGCAGCCCATATTCAATCTCTTTTAATCATTAAGTAATCCATTCATCTGTCCTTCAATTATTTCCATATATAATACACAGAAATTGTTCTAACACGTGATATACATACAAACAACGTAAACACGAAACAAGAATGTTATTTAATAATGCTTAATAATATATATGATACTCAATAAATTATAATTATAATCTGCAAGAAATTCTGGATTTTATGTTGAAATTTACTTATTATAAATTGTTACCTGGAAAAGAACCAGGAAGACTGAAGGTATAATTTTTTTCTATTAAATATACAAAATTTAATTAATGAAATAAATACAATTTATCTTCCTTAGTAATAACCTAGACTCGATTATATTTACAGACTGTAAAAGTACATCGATAACAAATTAGGCTTGAACCTAATTTGGCAAATGAAACTAAATTAGTGCAATACCAACATTGCTTATTTAAGGACAATCAAAAATCGAATTATCTTAATGGAATTTTCTACACAAACCTCAATGACCGAGGATCAAACCAGACTATTTGTCTCCCAAACAAAAAACAGAAGTGAGAATATGCAATGTAGAAAAGTAATCACAGGGTGTTCTTATGCTATATTGCTCATGGTCACATCAGGGGTTCCAAGTTGTTAGAATTCATTTCCGGGAGATCTCTTTAAATGAGCTTTCCTATTTTTATTTACTCTTGGTGACCCATCGACACTGGCTTATGTGAGAGAAATGATAATAATTGGAACAGTTTGAAAAACATGCGGATTTATTAATCTGCAGGAAGTGGGTTATTTTCCGGGCGATTCCTGCTTGTTTGCGGGAGTGCGGCAGGCCATCCAGATTTCCCGGAGACTTCCGGAAATTGCGGGAGACTTAGGACCCATGAATACCATGTGGCCATATAAATATTATTTATTAATGTGATGTATTATTTATATGGCGATTAATTGCGATGTATTATTTATGGTATGACCATATAAATAATGCGATGTAAATAAATAGTCCTGTAATAGGTAATGCCTTATATGCGACGTTTTTCCACAAAACTGTTGCAAAGAATCAAAAACACAATTTCTTTTATACAAATTATACTTTATAATTAATTAGCTTCAGACTTATTATGATTATTAGTTAATTAATTAAACATGAGCAATTATCCGGCACTACTGAGAAAAACAGCTTTAGTGCGTCTATACAAGCCACAAAGTTTACGCAAGAATGAAAAACAGTCAACTTACAAAATGTTAATTGGCGTCTTTATCCAAATTCCATGGGAATATGTCACATTTTTATTTAATTGCAGAGAAGAAATGCAAGATTAAATTTTTTAGAGATTTGGGCATGATAAAAACGGGCATGATAAGACTTAACGAAAAATAATTTTTTTTCCCAGAAATTTCCAATTTTTCCCTACAGAAATGGATCAGGCAAAAAGTAAATTTTTGCTTTATTCAAAATCATCACAAAACAAGGGCATGATAAATACTTGCTTATATATAATATAAACCCCATGCCAATTTATAATTCTACAGTTTTAAATCTTCATCTGCCTCCTAATGCAACTATCTATATTTTCCTTTCTCGTAAAGCCCTGCCAGGGTTTGTTTTATTTATAGTCAATAGTATTTTTGCTTGGTATTTACAGTTTGAATTGCACTTTCACTGACTTTTAAATACGTTTTATGGATTCTTTAAACAAATTACCAAGATGGTGGATATCACCTGTAAAAATGTTGAAGTTTTTAGGAATTGACCTTTCATCCTATTATTCACTTTGATATTAATAATAATAATAATAATAATTATAACAATAATAATAATAATAATAATAATAATAATAATAATTATAACAATTATAATACAGGCTTTAAGGTTATTTTTAATCAAGTAATTAAGGTGAAGATGTACTGTACTTAAAGAACGTTTCGAGAGCTGTCAGGTCTCATTCTCAACATTTCATTACTTCCGGCTAGCAGAGGAATGTATTAATAATGGCAATAATTATTATTAACAACTATAACAATAAAAATTCTGTAATAATAATAAAAAACAATAACAACAATATTATCTGTTTTTTTCATGTTTATGTAAGCACACAGAAGTCTCCACAATATGCACCTGTCTCTTATACACATCTTGATACCAAGTAATAATAATATAATAATAATAGTAATAATAACAATGATAAAACAATAATATCAATAACTATATCATAGCAATTCTAAGTCAGTCATTTAATGTGCACAAGGTGGCACTTCAAATTGGTGGAACTGAAATGACAGGCAGAGAAATTTGTTGTGTAGCGCAAGCAAAGGGCGTGGCCCCTGGTGGGGTAGGGTTTGGAAGGGATGTCGCCTTTTGACCTAGCAAAAACATCACATAATAACCTTATGATGTGGTTCTCATGATGATTTTAAATTGCTGCTTTAATTTTCCTTTTGAATGAATTGATAGAGTAATTTTGTTTTCTAATTCATGTTATAGCCAGACATTTTTAACTGCAATATGTGATTTTACAAATGTATCACATTTGATTCCATTAAAAACTCTACTTTTTCTTTTTCTCTCCAAATTAAAGTCAAAGAAGCAATTAAAATCAAAAAGCACCACGACTGAACCACGACACACATACAATAACGTATTTATCATGTGATAACTAGCACAAACATTGCTAATCATATGTGACAAAGTGTTAAACATCACTTCAAGGCTGATGAATGTATCGCGAAGATAATTAAAGCTTCTGATGTGAAATATCGAAACACTAAAAGCTAATAATTATTTCACTAGGAAAAAATAATACTAATAATAATAATGCTAATAAACAAGTTCGCAGAAATCCCTTCCAAAGGGATATGGTTGAATGAACTTCCTTAACATATTTTATTTTATTTTGCTGGCAGGCCTGACTTTCGTAAGACAATTGATAATTAAGTAGCGAAAACATGCAAATATTTTGAATTTTTGGAAGATTGGTTAAGTTCTGGGAGATTCTTTCTTCCTTTACAGGAGTGAGGCTGTCCTAATTTTCGGGAGACTCCAGCGAAACAATCATTATATCAATAACCAAAATAATAAGAAAACTAATAAATATATAATATAATAATATATATAAATTCACA
This sequence comes from Anneissia japonica, assembly GCF_011630105.1. Taxonomy (NCBI): domain Eukaryota; kingdom Metazoa; phylum Echinodermata; class Crinoidea; order Comatulida; family Comatulidae; genus Anneissia; species Anneissia japonica. The sequence continues at coordinate 2,257,272 of NW_022704401.1, read as the reverse complement.
TTTGTAAAATCTGCATGCGATTTAATTAAATTAAACATCAATGGTAATAAATATACATTTTAAAGATGTAATTATTGTATATATATATAGTTTCATGGGTAGCTAGCTAATTGAATGTTTATTTAATTAACTTTATATAATAATTTATTCACAATTAATGATTAATTATTGATAACTTATGATTGGTGTTTGATTGATAGGAACAATTTCGATTAAATAGATATTATAAATGTTTATAAAGGATATTGCAATATTTGAACGATTTAATCAAAATACATCAGTCAAAAAACTAATGTTGTCATAACAATACCTCATGCATAAAAATAATGCAAATTCCATTCCTGACTTTATTAATTTTTCTATAATTCATTATAAATCTTCGAAACAACAGTAATTGTAAATCCAGGGGCGCAGAGAGAGGGGGGTCGGGGTCCTGACTCCCCCACCCCCTCAAATTCTAAAAAAATATTTTAAAAAATTAGCAGTACATGATCGACAAATACTCTTTTAAATCTACAACAGAATTTACACCAAAGGATTGTAGATTAGTTATGAGGTTTGAAAAAGAATTTATTTCAGGGTTGTCACTGAAATACAAAATTGAATAAGAGTATTTGAGGGTTCTTATACAGAATTAAAGAAGTATATTTTTTAGGGTTGTTACTGTTAAATACTGAATAAAAACACCTAAAAAGCCCTGCCCCTGAACACCGCCAAAGATCTGGCTAGGCGGCCCCCAGCCAATTTATCTTGTCTCACTTCAATTCCACCCCTGCTGCGCAGCTTAAATCGTAGCTTTACAAAATAATGGAAACAATTAATAACAACAATAATATCGATGATTAATGGTTGATAATTTTATGATTGATGTTTGATTACTAGGAAAATTGTGATCAAATAAATGTTATAATGTTTATATAAAGGAAAGGTTATAAACATCAAGGTTACTTGAAAAGACTTTAATCAAAATAAATCGGTCACGACAGACTCAACTGACTCATGGAAATTTCAGTACACAAACACAAGAGAAAATGCTAATAATGTTATAATAACAATTCCTAGTGCATACATTAAAATAAGTTGTAATAAAAATTGCATTCTGACCAGGCTTTATCCATCCATTTTTCTACTTCATTATAAAATCTCCAAACCAACAGTGATTGCAGATTCTATAGCTTTACCAATAATGAAGATGTGTCAATAATAATGATAATAATAATTAAGATAATATTAATAATGGCAATAATTATTATTAACAACTATAACAATAAAAATTCTGTAATAATAATAAAAAACAATAACAACAATATTATCTGTTTTTTTCATGTTTATGTAAGCACACAGAAGTCTCCACAATATGCACTCTATAAGTTCACCATTATTATTATTATAAACAATAACAATAATACAATTAATAATAAAAACAATAACAATAATACAATTAATAATAAAAACAAAATGAATAATAAACATAATTATTAAAAAAAAAATAAAAGTAACAGTAAATAAACATAATATAAGAATTTAGAAATCATATAACCACAAATCCTATATACTCAGTTCACATTTTCTAGGGGAAATCTAAAACGTTGCTGTAGAGGCCAGTGAACGTGTTTTATAGATTAACACACCGGTATAAATTTCAGGATTAATTGCCAATGAATAAAATAATCCACTACCACTTTAAAGATAAACTGTCTAGTAGTATAAAAACCTGGTAAAACCCTTAAATATTCAATCAAAATATTGAATTCCAAATTCCTAATCATCAATTTTGAATTATGCATCAAAATGCTAATTTTCACTAATTCATTTTCACATTTTTCACTAAAAAGGATCTTAAATTAACAGCCAAGTTAAAGGTATATGCACAACATATAGAAAATGTAAAATATAATTAATCTGAGAAAAGGCATTTTATTTAATCTCATTCCAACTACGGTATTAATATTAGAAACCTATAGAGCCTGCATTTTCTATAACAGCTCTATGCTTCAATATACAAAGTAGACAACTATTGTTTTTATACACAAATTTGAGCAGCATTTTAACATAAAATATAATTTCATAGTCACTAAAGTTGGGGAGATATCTTTTGAGGAAGATGAAATTTAATGAGTTTTCTTAAGCACATCTTATTACGATTTGCTATATGCATTGATACCCATGTGGATGTTTAGGGAGAAATAAAATACAGTAGTAAAAATCATGCATGCATTGTGAAATTACAAGAGATAATTTAGTACATGGAAGGATTTTGTTTGCTAGGAATGTGAGAGAACATACAGATTTCTTGGCGGAGGGTCCTGTAGCTAGCGGGAGAGCTTGGACCCTGTAACTGTACCACGTGCAACATTCCTCTGCACCCGCAATGTGTGTGGGGGGGGGGAAGGGAGGGGAAAGGGAGGAGAATGTTTCTAGTTGTACTAATATATCACAGAACGAATATTGCAAATCCTTCATATCATACAAAATGCCCATTTATACTCCTGTGTCAGGACGGAGACAGATAAAGTTTAAACTTGTCAAAAGCAAGAAAATGTTATTATCGAACTTGAACACATCTTATTAATGGAAGTGCAACGACTTACCACTGCCCCGCCCCATTCCCAAAAATAGCAAAAATTAAGTATAATAAAAATTAAAATTTCAAATAACATTTATTACAAAAACTAGAAGTAATAATAAAAGGAAAAAAAATTATAATAATAATTCAGCCACTAAACTTTAATTAAATTTTAATTTATTAATTATACATGTACCTCTTGAGATGGTGATCTGACGTGCTGCTGCTTCGATCCTCCGAACCTTTCGTCCGTGATAATTGGTGACTTGATGGCAGTGTTGTCGGAGTGACGTCGTGATTTTTGATTCTCGTAATCTTGTCGGGCTCGCTTTTGTCTCTCTTCCTCAATAACACGCTGAAGTGAGAGTTAAATAAGTTCAACAATAAAGATTAATTATCAGATATTTTCTGTGACAAATTTGTGTGATGTACCCATATACAGTATGAGCATGAAGTCATATTAACACCAAAATATGGGCATATCACATTTTTTGTCACAAGTTTTATGTGACAAGTTGTGTAATTTATCATATATGGGCACGATGATGTCATATCACATCCATATATGGGCATAATAATGTCATACAACATCCATATATACTGTATGCAAGATGATGTAATATCACATCCATATGAGCATAATGTCATATCACATTCAAATATGGGCAAAATGATGTCATATCACATCCATATATGACAAATATGTCACAATACCCACTATAATATGGGCGAATCACATGCATTTTATTGATGTGATACTGTGGATAGACCTTTAGGTAAGATTTTATGTACTGCATATCAAAAATTAAATTTTCATTCCATCAATGATTTATTTATTCTTTCTTTGCCATAGAGTAGAACAAATTCTGTTATTCTCAATAAATTACACAAATTAAACAGGGAATTAAATGGACTGTTCAGCTAAGGCCCACCACTATTATTATTATTATTATTATTATTATTATTATTGCTGATGTACAGTACTCTCACAAAAATGACAGCCATATTGTAGAGAATATATCAGTATGGATTGTGGGATATGCGCATATTCCTCGCCCCCACCTACTTAACAACACACTCTGATAAGCCACTGTTCATTTTGATTGATATTCTGCAAAGGTTTAATGTACATCACATTAACAATGTACCAAAGCATAAACACAAAATTGTAAATATCGTAATTAATTTCTTTAAAAAAAACCATCAATATCTTCACCCTTGTCACATCCATAGATTTACTGCCCCTTCTAACACATCTACCAAAAAAAGCCCCTAAACAACCCCATACACAACCCCTTACACATGAAGTATCAACCACCTCAAGTGAACTTACCTTAACATCGACTGAGCCCTTCTTTTTAATTCATATTGATCACTTTGTACTTATGCGCATTTATCCGTATGCACATTCACATACATAATTACATGATCAATACTTTGCACAGGCATTCACTAATATACACATTAAAAAATATATAGAATCAACATTCTTAAGCTCTGCCCGTGTAGTCATGATGTGCCTATATATGGTCAAGATGTGATGTCATCATGACCATATTTAGGTATTAATGTGAATTTACCTCTACTGATGATTTATCCCTTGCATTGGTCCCCTTGTAGTTCGCATTGACATCACCTCTCAATTCTGTATCATGAAAGTTAAAAAAAAATTATTAATTAATGTAAATTAAATTTATTTTTACATGTATATATTATTTTGGAAGTGGTTATTCTTACATCAGTCTTAATGCAATTTCAAAGATTACGCAAGTAAAAGCACTTTATTTGAATGCATGACAGGTTCAGGTAAAAAGCAAAAATGGGGACCTTAGTATCCCTTCAAGTGGTAGCATCAGCAGGGGAAGGGGATTTAAGTATTTTGAATCCCACCAGGGATTCACCCTTACCCCCCCTGCTCTCTATCAGTTTTTCCCCCACCCACTTCAGGAAAAATCTTGCGCCATGCACCTTTAAACTATGATTCACTCCCTTAACCCTTTCTATTAATGATAGTGTTTCATAGTGTCTGGAATAATTACAGGTTGGAGTTTATACTAAAAATAATAACGAGCTCCACAGATATTTCCAATTTCATATAATTTAAGTACGAAAGTGCATTAGCACTTTCATAAGGACAATAAACTTTGCCAGACGGTTGTAAAAATTACCACTGCCCACTGTACTTCTTGAACAGACCTAAAGTATGACTTACATCATTAGAACATAATCATTATTATGTATTAAAATAGCTGACTATGGTGCGATGGCAGATGTTTGAATTATATAGCAAAAAAACTTCTGAATGAGTGAACCTCATAAAAATGAAAGGCCACCAAAAATTTGGATGAAGAAAAGGTGTGTAGAGAATGGAAGGTGATATTACTTAAGCAGAGGCTTGTGCGAAATTCCAAAGCGTGAAATTCAGAAATGTTTCCATGAAGTGTACTGAATTTTAAACAGTCATCAACTCCACACACATATGTGAGATATGACCCTACATGATCTTGT